>NW_027473794.1:0-63136 GCF_050947335.1 Megachile rotundata
TAATTCTCGTTCTATCTATCATATAAGCATAATATGGCCAATAATATGAGTTAGATTGATAACAATAAGAGTAATAAGTATAGTAATTGTAGTTCTATTGCTCATATAAGCATAATATGGCTAATAATATGAGTTAGATTGATAATAATAAGAGTAATAAGTATAGTAATTGTCGTTCTATCAATCATTTAAGCATAATATGTCTAATAATACGAGTTAGATTGATAATAATAACAGTAATAAGTATAGTAATTGCCGTTCTATCGATAATATAAGCATAATATGGCTAATAATATGAGTTAGATTGATAATACTAAGAAATAGTGAGTATAGTAATTCTCGTTCTATCGATCATATAAGCATAATATGGCTAATAATATGAGTTAGATTGATAACAATAAGAGTAATAAGTATAGTAATTGTCGTTCTATCGATCATATAAGCATAATATGGCTAATAATATGAGTTAGATTGATAATAATAAGAGTAATAAGTATAGTAATTGTCGTTCAATCGATCATATAAGCATAATATGGCTAATAATATGAGTTAAATGATAATACTAAGAGTAGTGAGTATAGTAATTCTCGTTCTATCGATCATATAAGCATAATATGGCTAATAATATGAGTTAGATTGATAATAATAAGAGTAATGAGTATAGTAATTGTAGTTCTATCGATCATTTAAGCATAATATGGCTAATAATATGAGTTAGATTGATAATAATAACAGTAATAAGTATAGTAATTGTCGTTCTATCGATATTATAAGCATAATGTGGCTAATAATATGAGTTAGATTGATAATACTAGAGTAGTGAGTATAGTAATTCTCGTTCTATCGATCATATAAGCATAATATGGCTAATAATATGAGTTAGATTGATAATAATAAGAGTAATAAGTATAGTAATTGTCGTTCTATCGATCATATTAGCATAATATGGCAAATAATATGAGTTAGATTGATAATACTAAGAGTAGTGAGTATAGTAATTCTCGTTCTATCGATCATATAAGCATAATATGGCTAATAATATGAGTTAGATTGATAATAATAAGAGTAATAAGTACAGTAATTGTCGTTCTATCGATCATATAAGCATAATAAGGCTAATAATATGAGTTAGAGTGATAATACTAAGAGTAGTGAGTATAGTAATTCTCATTCTATCGATCATATAAGCATAATATGGCTAATAATATGAGTTAGATTGATAATACTAAGAGTAATGAGTATAGTAATTGTAGATCTATCGATCATATCTGCATAATATGGTTAATAATATGAGTTAGATCGAAAATGATAAGAGTAATGAGTACAGTAATTGTCGTTCTATCGATCATATAAGCATAATATGGCTAATAATATGAGTTAGATTGATAATACTAAGAGTAGTGAGTATAGTAATTCTCGTTCTATCGATCATATAAGCATAATATGGCTAATAATATGAGTTAGATTGATAACAATAAGAGTAATAAGTACAGTAATTGTCGTTCTATCGATCATATAAGCATAATATGGCTAATAATATGAGTTAGAGTAATAATATTAAGAGTAGTGAGTATAGTAATTCTCGTTCTATCGATCATATAAGCATAATATGGCTAATAATATGAGTTAGATTGATAATAATAAGAGTAATGAGTATCGTAATTGTAGTTCTATCGATCATTTAAGCATAATATGGCTAATAATATGAGTTAGATTGATAATAATAACAGTAATAAGTATAGTAATTGTCGTTCTATCGATCATTTACGCATAATATGGCTAATAATATGAGTTAGATTGATAATAATAACAGTAATAAGTATAGTAATTGTCGTTCTATCGATATTATAAGCATAATGTGGCTAATAATATGAGTTAGATTGATAATACTAAGAGTAGTGAGTATAGTAATTCTCGTTCTATCGATCATATAAGCATTATACGGCGAATAATATGAGTTAGATTGATAATAATAAGAGTAATAAGTATAGTAATTGTCGTTCTATCGATCATATTAGCATAATATGGCTAATAATATGAGTTAGATTGATAATACTAAGAGTAGTGAGTATAGTAATTCTCGTTCTGTCGATCATATAAGCATAATATGTCTAATAATATGAGTTAGATTGATAATAATAAGAGTAATAAGTACAGTAATTGTCGTTCTATCGATCATATAAGCATAATAAGGCTAATAATATGAGTTAGAGTGATAATACTAAGAGTAGTGAGTATAGTAATTCTCATTCTATCGATCATATCTGCATAATATGGTTAATAATATGAGTTAGATTGATAATAATAAGAGCAATAAGTATAGTAATTCTCGTTCTATCGATCATATAAGCATAATATGGCTAATAATATGAGTTAGATTGATAACAATAAGAGTAATAAGTATAGTAATTGTAGTTCTATCGATCATTTAAGCATAATATGGCTAATAATATGAGTTAGATTGATAATAATAACAGTAATAAGTATAGTAATTGTCGTTCTATCGATATTATAAGCATAATGTGGCTAATAATATGAGTTAGATTGATAATACTAAGAGTAGTGAGTATAGTAATTCTCGTTCTATGGATCATATAAGCATTATATGGCTAATAATATGAGTTAGATTGATAATAATAAGAGTAATAAGTATAGTAATTGTCGTTCTATCGATCATATCTGCATAATATGGTTAATAACATGAGTTAGATTGATAATAGTGAGTGTAATAAGTATAGTAATTGTCGTTCTGTCGATCATATAAGCATAATATGGCTAATAATATGAGTTAGATTGATAATAATAAGAGTAATGAGTATAGTAATTGTCGTTCTATCGATCATATAAGCATAATATGGCTAATAATATGAGTTAGGTTGATAATAATAAGAGTAATGAGTATAGTAATTGTAGTTCTATAGATCATATCTGCATAATATGGTTAATAATATGAGTTAGATTCATAATAATAAGAGTAATAGGTATAGCAAATGTCGTGCGATCGATCATATCTGCATAATATGGTTAATAATATGAGTTAGATTGATAATAATAAGAGTAATAAGTATAGTAATTGTCGTTCTATCGATCATATAAGCATAATATGGTTAATAATATGAGTTAGATTGATAATAATAAGAGTAATAAGTAGAGTAATTGTCGTTCTATCGATCATATAAGCATAATATGGCTAATAATATGAGTTAGATTGATAATAATAAGAGTAGTGAGTATAGTAATTCTCGTTCTATCTATCATATAAGCATAATATGGCCAATAATATGAGTTAGATTGATAACAATAAGAGTAATAAGTATAGTAATTGTAGTTCTATTGCTCATATAAGCATAATATGGCTAATAATATGAGTTAGATTGATAATAATAAGAGTAATAAGTATAGTAATTGTCGTTCTATCAATCATTTAAGCATAATATGTCTAATAATACGAGTTAGATTGATAATAATAACAGTAATAAGTATAGTAATTGCCGTTCTATCGATAATATAAGCATAATATGGCTAATAATATGAGTTAGATTGATAATACTAAGAATAGTGAGTATAGTAATTCTCGTTCTATCGATCATATAAGCATAATATGGCTAATAATATGAGTTAGATTGATAACAATAAGAGTAATAAGTATAGTAATTGTCGTTCTATCGATCATATAAGCATAATATGGCTAATAATATGAGTTAGATTGATAATAATAAGAGTAATAAGTATAGTAATTGTCGTTCAATCGATCATATAAGCATAATATGGCTAATAATATGAGTTAAAATGATAATACTAAGAGTAGTGAGTATAGTAATTCTCGTTCTATCGATCATATAAGCATAATATGGCTAATAATATGAGTTAGATTGATAATAATAAGAGTAATGAGTATAGTAATTGTAGTTCTATCGATCATTTAAGCATAATATGGCTAATAATATGAGTTAGATTGATAATAATAACAGTAATAAGTATAGTAATTGTCGTTCTATCGATATTATAAGCATAATGTGGCTAATAATATGAGTTAGATTGATAATACTAAGAGTAGTGAGTATAGTAATTCTCGTTCTATCGATCATATAAGCATAATATGGCTAATAATATGAGTTAGATTGATAATAATAAGAGTAATAAGTATAGTAATTGTCGTTCTATCGATCATATTAGCATAATATGGCAAATAATATGAGTTAGATTGATAATACTAAGAGTAGTGAGTATAGTAATTCTCGTTCTATCGATCATATAAGCATAATATGGCTAATAATATGAGTTAGATTGATAATAATAAGAGTAATAAGTACAGTAATTGTCGTTCTATCGATCATATAAGCATAATAAGGCTAATAATATGAGTTAGAGTGATAATACTAAGAGTAGTGAGTATAGTAATTCTCATTCTATCGATCATATAAGCATAATATGGCTAATAATATGAGTTAGATTGATAATACTAAGAGTAATGAGTATAGTAATTGTAGATCTATCGATCATATCTGCATAATATGGTTAATAATATGAGTTAGATCGAAAATGATAAGAGTAATGAGTACAGTAATTGTCGTTCTATCGATCATATAAGCATAATATGGCTAATAATATGAGTTAGATTGATAATACTAAGAGTAGTGAGTATAGTAATTCTCGTTCTATCGATCATATAAGCATAATATGGCTAATAATATGAGTTAGATTGATAACAATAAGAGTAATAAGTACAGTAATTGTCGTTCTATCGATCATATAAGCATAATATGGCTAATAATATGAGTTAGAGTAATAATATTAAGAGTAGTGAGTATAGTAATTCTCGTTCTATCGATCATATAAGCATAATATGGCTAATAATATGAGTTAGATTGATAATAATAAGAGTAATGAGTATCGTAATTGTAGTTCTATCGATCATTTAAGCATAATATGGCTAATAATATGAGTTAGATTGATAATAATAACAGTAATAAGTATAGTAATTGTCGTTCTATCGATCATTTACGCATAATATGGCTAATAATATGAGTTAGATTGATAATAATAACAGTAATAAGTATAGTAATTGTCGTTCTATCGATATTATAAGCATAATGTGGCTAATAATATGAGTTAGATTGATAATACTAAGAGTAGTGAGTATAGTAATTCTCGTTCTATCGATCATATAAGCATAATATGGCTAATAATATGAGTTAGATTGATAATAATAAGAGTAATAAGTATAGTAATTGTCGTTCTATCGATCATATTAGCATAATATGGCTAATAATATGAGTTAGATTGATAATACTAAGAGTAGTGAGTATAGTAATTCTCGTTCTATCGATCATATAAGCATAATATGGCTAATAATATGAGTTAGATTGATAATAATAAGAGTAATAAGTACAGTAATTGTCGTTCTATCGATCATATAAGCATAATAAGGCTAATAATATGAGTTAGAGTGATAATACTAAGAGTAGTGAGTATAGTAATTCTCATTCTATCGATCATATAAGCATAATATGGCTAATAATATGAGTTAGATTGATAATACTAAGAGTAATGAGTATAGTAATTGTAGATCTATCGATCATATCTGCATAATATGGTTAATAATATGAGTTAGATCGAAAATGATAAGAGTAATGAGTACAGTAATTGTCGTTCTATCGATCATATAAGCATAATATGGCTAATAATATGAGTTAGATTGATAATACTAAGAGTAGTGAGTATAGTAATTCTCGTTCTATCGATCATATAAGCATAATATGGCTAATAATATGAGTTAGATTGATAACAATAAGAGTAATAAGTATAGTAATTGTCGTTCTATCGATCATATAAGCATAATATGGCTAATAATATGAGTTAGAGTAATAATATTAAGAGTAGTGAGTATAGTAATTCTCGTTCTATCGATCATATAAGCATAATATGGCTAATAATATGAGTTAGATTGATAATAATAAGAGTAATGAGTATCGTAATTGTAGTTCTATCGATCATTTAAGCATAATATGGCTAATAATATGAGTTAGATTGATAATAATAACAGTAATAAGTATAGTAATTGTCGTTCTATCGATATTATAATCATAATATGGCTAATAATATGAGTTAGATTGATAATACTAAGAGTAGTGAGTATAGTAATGCCCGTTCTATCGATCATATAAGCATAATATGGCTAATAATATGAGTTAGATTGATAATAATAAGAGTAATAAGTATAGTAATTGTCGTTCTATCGATAATATAAGCATAATATGGCTAATAATATGAGTTAGATTGATAATAATAAGAGTAATAAGTATAGTATTTGTCGTTTTATCGATCATATAAGCATAATATGGCTAATAATGTGAATTAGATTCATAACAATAAGAGTAATAAGTATAGTAATTGTCGTTCTATCGATCATATAAGCATAATTTGGCTAATAATATGAGTTAGATTGATAATAATAAGAGTAATAAGTATAGTAATTGTCGTTCTATCGATCATTTACGCATAATATGGCTAATAATATGAGTTAGATTGATAATACTAAGAGTAATGAGTATAGTAATTGTAGTTCTATCGATCATATCTGCATAATATGGATAATAATATGAGTTAGATTCATAATAATAAGAGTAATAGGTATAGCAAATGTCGTGCGATCGATCATATCTGCATAATATGGTTAATAATATGAGTTAGATTGATAATAATAAGAGTAATAAGTATAGTAATTGTCGTTCTATCGATCATATAAGCATAATTTGGCTAATAATATGAGTTAGATTGATAATAATAAGAGTAATAAGTATAGTAATTGTCGTTCTATCGATCATTTAAGCATAATATGGTTAATAATATGAGTTAGATTGATAATAATAACATCAATAAGTATAGTAATTGTCCTTCTATCGATAATATAAGCATAATATGGTTAATAATATGAGTTAGATTGATAGTAATAACAGTAATAAGTATAGTAATTGTCGTTCTATCGACAATATAAGCATAATATGGCTAATAATATGAGCTAGATTGATAATACTAGGAGTAGTGAGTATAGTAATTCTCGTTCTATCGATCATATAAGCATAATATGGCTAATAATATGAGTTATATTGATAATAATAAGAGTAATAAGTACAGTAATTGTCGTTCTATCGATCATATAAGCATAATAAGGCTAATGATATCAGTTAGAGTGATAATACTAAGAGTAGTGAGTATAGTAATTCTCATTCTATCGATCATATAAGCATAATATGGCTAATAATATGAGTTAGATTGATAATACTAAGAGTAATGAGTATAGTAATTGTAGTTCTATCGATCATATCTGCATAATATGGATAATAATATGAGTTAGATTCATAATAATAAGAGTAATAGGTATAGCAAATGTCGTGCGATCGATCATATCTGCATAATATGGTTAATAATATGAGTTAGATTGATAATAATAAGAGTAATAAGTATAGTAATTGTCGTTCTATCGATCATATAAGCATGATATGGTTAATAATATGAGTTAGATTGGTAATAATAAGAGTAATAAGTAGAGTAATTTTCGTTCTATCGATCATATAAGCATAATATGGGTAATAATATGAGTTAGATTGATAACAATAAGAGTAATAAGTATAGTAATTGTCGTTCTATCGATCATATAAGCATAATATGGCTAATAATATGAGTTAGATTGATAATAATAACAGTAATAAGTATAGTAATTGTCGTTCTATCGATATTATAAGCATAATATGGCTAATAATATGAGTTAGATTGATAATACTAAGAGTAGTGAGTATAGTAATTCTCGTTCTATCGATCATATAAGCATAATATGGCTAATAATATGAGTTAGATTGATAATAATAAGAGTAATGAGTATAGTAATTGTAGTTCTATAGATCATATCTGCATAATATGGTTAATAATATGAGTTAGATTGATAATAATAAGAGTAATAAGTATAGTAATTGTCGTTCTATCGATCATATAAGCATGATATGGTTAATAATATGAGTTAGATTGGTAATAATAAGAGTAATAAGTAGAGTAATTGTCGTTCTATCGATCATATAAGCATAATATGGGTAATAATATGAGTTAGATTGATAATAATAAGAGTAATAAGTAGAGTAATTGTCGTTCTATCGATCATATAAGCGTAATATGGCTAATAATATGAGTTAGATTGATAATAATAAGAGTAATAAGTATAGTAATTGTCGTTCTATCGATCATATAAGCATAATAAGGCTAATGATATCAGTTAGAGTGATAATACTAAGAGTAGTGAGTATAGTAATTCTCATTCTATCGATCATATAAGCATAATATGGCTAATAATATGAGTTAGATTGATAATACTAAGAGTAATGAGTATAGTAATTGTAGTTCTATCGATCATATCTGCATAATATGGATAATAATATGAGTTAGATTCATAATAATAAGAGTAATAGGTATAGCAAATGTCGTGCGATCGATCATATCTGCATAATATGGTTAATAATATGAGTTAGATTGATAATAATAAGAGTAATAAGTATAGTAATTGTCGTTCTATCGATCATATAAGCATAATATGGTTAATAATATGAGTTAGATTGATAATAATAAGAGTAATAAGTAGAGTAATTGTCGTTCTATCGATCATATAAGCATAATATGGCTAATAATATGAGTTAGATTGATAATAATAAGAGAAATAAGAATAGTAATTGTCGTTCTATCGATCATTTAAGCATAATATGGCTAATAATATGAGTTAGATTGATAGTAATAACAGTAATAAGTATAGTAATTGTCGTTCTGTCGATAATATAAGCATAATATGGCTAATAATATGAGTTAGATTGATAATACTAAGAGTAGTGAGTATAGTAATTCTCGTTCTATCGATCATATAAGCATAATATGGCTAATAATATGGATTAGATTGATAATAATAAGAGTAATGAGTATAGTAATTGTAGTTCTATCGATCATTTGAGCATAATATGGCTAATAATATGAGTTAGATTGATGATAATAACAGTAATCTGTATAGTAATTGGCGTTCTATAGATATTATAAGCATAATATGGCTAATAATAAGAGTTAGATTGATAATAATAAGAGTAATGAGTATAGTAATTGTAGTTCTATCGATCATATCTGCATAATATGGTTAATAATATGAGTTAGATTGGTAACAGTGAGTGTAATAAGTATAGTAATTGTCGTTCTGTCGATCATATTAGCATAATATAGCTAATAATATGGGTTAGATTGATAATAATAAGAGTAATGAGTATAGTAATTGTAGTTCTATCGATCATTTAAGCATAATATGGCTAATAATATGAGTTAGATTGATAATAATAACAGTAATAAGTATAGTAATTGTCGTTCTATCGATATTATAAGCATAATATGCCTAATAATAAGAGTTAGATTGATAATAATAAGAGTAATAAGTATAGTAATTGTAGTTCTATTGCTCATATAAGCATAATATGGCTAATAATATGAGTTAGATTGATAATAATAAGAGTAATAAGTATAGTAATTGTCGTTCTATCGATCATTTAAGCATAATATGGCTAATAATATGAGTTAGATTGATAATAATAAGAGTAGTAAGTATAGTAAATGTCGTGCTATCGATCATATCTGCACAATATGGTTAATAATATGAGTTAGATTGATAACAGTGAGTGTAATAAGTATAGTAATTGTCGTTCTATCGATCATTTAAGCATAATATGGCGAATAATATGAGTTGGGTTGATAAAAATAAGAATAATAAGTATAGTAATTGTCGTTCTATCGATCATATAAGCATAATATTGCTAATAATATGAGTTAGGTTGATAATAATAAGAGTAATAAGTATAGTAAATGTCGTGCTATCGATCATATCTGCATAATATGGTTAATAATATGAGTTAGATTGATAATAGTGGGTGTAATAAGTATAGTAATTGTCGTTCTATCGATCATTTTAGCATAATATGGTTAATAATATGAGTTAGATTGATAATAATAAGAGTAATAAGTATAGTAATTGTCGTTCTATCGATCATATTAGCATAATATGGCTAATAATATGAGTTAGATTGATAATACTAAGAGTAGTGAGTATAGTAATTCTCGTTCTATCGATCATATAAGCATAATATGGCTAATAATATGAGTTAGATTGATAATAATAAGAGTAATAAGTACAGTAATTGTCGTTCTATCGATCATATAAGCATAATAAGGCTAATAATATGAGTTAGAGTGATAATACTAAGAGTAGTGAGTATAGTAATTCTCATTCTATCGATCATATAAGCATAATATGGCTAATAATATGAGTTAGATTGATAATACTAAGAGTAATGAGTATAGTAATTGTAGATCTATCGATCATATCTGCATAATATGGTTAATAATATGAGTTAGATCGAAAATGATAAGAGTAATGAGTACAGTAATTGTCGTTCTATCGATCATATAAGCATAATATGGCTAATAATATGAGTTAGATTGATAATACTAAGAGTAGTGAGTATAGTAATTCTCGTTCTATCGATCATATAAGCATAATATGGCTAATAATATGAGTTAGATTGATAACAATAAGAGTAATAAGTATAGTAATTGTCGTTCTATCGATCATATAAGCATAATATGGCTAATAATATGAGTTAGAGTAATAATATTAAGAGTAGTGAGTATAGTAATTCTCGTTCTATCGATCATATAAGCATAATATGGCTAATAATATGAGTTAGATTGATAATAATAAGAGTAATGAGTATCGTAATTGTAGTTCTATCGATCATTTAAGCATAATATGGCTAATAATATGAGTTAGATTGATAATAATAACAGTAATAAGTATAGTAATTGTCGTTCTATCGATATTATAATCATAATATGGCTAATAATATGAGTTAGATTGATAATACTAAGAGTAGTGAGTATAGTAATGCCCGTTCTATCGATCATATAAGCATAATATGGCTAATAATATGAGTTAGATTGATAATAATAAGAGTAATAAGTATAGTAATTGTCGTTCTATCGATAATATAAGCATAATATGGCTAATAATATGAGTTAGATTGATAATAATAAGAGTAATAAGTATAGTATTTGTCGTTTTATCGATCATATAAGCATAATATGGCTAATAATGTGAGTTAGATTCATAACAATAAGAGTAATAAGTATAGTAATTGTCGTTCTATCGATCATATAAGCATAATTTGGCTAATAATATGAGTTAGATTGATAATAATAAGAGTAATAAGTATAGTAATTGTCGTTCTATCGATCATTTACGCATAATATGGCTAATAATATGAGTTAGATTGATAATACTAAGAGTAATGAGTATAGTAATTGTAGTTCTATCGATCATATCTGCATAATATGGATAATAATATGAGTTAGATTCATAATAATAAGAGTAATAGGTATAGCAAATGTCGTGCGATCGATCATATCTGCATAATATGGTTAATAATATGAGTTAGATTGATAATAATAAGAGTAATAAGTATAGTAATTGTCGTTCTATCGATCATATAAGCATAATTTGGCTAATAATATGAGTTAGATTGATAATAATAAGAGTAATAAGTATAGTAATTGTCGTTCTATCGATCATTTAAGCATAATATGGTTAATAATATGAGTTAGATTGATAATAATAACATCAATAAGTATAGTAATTGTCCTTCTATCGATAATATAAGCATAATATGGTTAATAATATGAGTTAGATTGATAGTAATAACAGTAATAAGTATAGTAATTGTCGTTCTATCGACAATATAAGCATAATATGGCTAATAATATGAGCTAGATTGATAATACTAGGAGTAGTGAGTATAGTAATTCTCGTTCTATCGATCATATAAGCATAATATGGCTAATAATATGAGTTATATTGATAATAATAAGAGTAATAAGTACAGTAATTGTCGTTCTATCGATCATATAAGCATAATAAGGCTAATGATATCAGTTAGAGTGATAATACTAAGAGTAGTGAGTATAGTAATTCTCATTCTATCGATCATATAAGCATAATATGGCTAATAATATGAGTTAGATTGATAATACTAAGAGTAATGAGTATAGTAATTGTAGTTCTATCGATCATATCTGCATAATATGGATAATAATATGAGTTAGATTCATAATAATAAGAGTAATAGGTATAGCAAATGTCGTGCGATCGATCATATCTGCATAATATGGTTAATAATATGAGTTAGATTGATAATAATAAGAGTAATAAGTATAGTAATTGTCGTTCTATCGATCATATAAGCATGATATGGTTAATAATATGAGTTAGATTGGTAATAATAAGAGTAATAAGTAGAGTAATTGTCGTTCTATCGATCATATAAGCATAATATGGGTAATAATATGAGTTAGATTGATAACAATAAGAGTAATAAGTATAGTAATTGTCGTTCTATCGATCATATAAGCATAATATGGCTAATAATATGAGTTAGATTGATAATAATAACAGT
Organism: Megachile rotundata; assembly: GCF_050947335.1. Classification (NCBI taxonomy): domain Eukaryota; kingdom Metazoa; phylum Arthropoda; class Insecta; order Hymenoptera; family Megachilidae; genus Megachile; species Megachile rotundata. The sequence goes on from NW_027473794.1 coordinate 12,522, forward strand.
AATAAGTATAGTAATTGTCGTTCTATCGATATTATAAGCATAATATGGCTAATAATATGAGTTAGATTGATAATACTAAGAGTAGTGAGTATAGTAATTCTCGTTCTATCGATCATATAAGCATAATATGGCTAATAATATGAGTTAGATTGATAATAATAAGAGTAATGAGTATAGTAATTGTAGTTCTATAGATCATATCTGCATAATATGGTTAATAATATGAGTTAGATTGATAATAATAAGAGTAATAAGTATAGTAATTGTCGTTCTATCGATCATATAAGCATGATATGGTTAATAATATGAGTTAGATTGGTAATAATAAGAGTAATAAGTAGAGTAATTGTCGTTCTATCGATCATATAAGCATAATATGGGTAATAATATGAGTTAGATTGATAATAATAAGAGTAATAAGTAGAGTAATTGTCGTTCTATCGATCATATAAGCGTAATATGGCTAATAATATGAGTTAGATTGATAATAATAAGAGTAATAAGTATAGTAATTGTCGTTCTATCGATCATATAAGCATAATAAGGCTAATGATATCAGTTAGAGTGATAATACTAAGAGTAGTGAGTATAGTAATTCTCATTCTATCGATCATATAAGCATAATATGGCTAATAATATGAGTTAGATTGATAATACTAAGAGTAATGAGTATAGTAATTGTAGTTCTATCGATCATATCTGCATAATATGGATAATAATATGAGTTAGATTCATAATAATAAGAGTAATAGGTATAGCAAATGTCGTGCGATCGATCATATCTGCATAATATGGTTAATAATATGAGTTAGATTGATAATAATAAGAGTAATAAGTATAGTAATTGTCGTTCTATCGATCATATAAGCATAATATGGTTAATAATATGAGTTAGATTGATAATAATAAGAGTAATAAGTAGAGTAATTGTCGTTCTATCGATCATATAAGCATAATATGGCTAATAATATGAGTTAGATTGATAATAATAAGAGAAATAAGAATAGTAATTGTCGTTCTATCGATCATTTAAGCATAATATGGCTAATAATATGAGTTAGATTGATAGTAATAACAGTAATAAGTATAGTAATTGTCGTTCTGTCGATAATATAAGCATAATATGGCTAATAATATGAGTTAGATTGATAATACTAAGAGTAGTGAGTATAGTAATTCTCGTTCTATCGATCATATAAGCATAATATGGCTAATAATATGGATTAGATTGATAATAATAAGAGTAATGAGTATAGTAATTGTAGTTCTATCGATCATTTGAGCATAATATGGCTAATAATATGAGTTAGATTGATGATAATAACAGTAATCTGTATAGTAATTGGCGTTCTATAGATATTATAAGCATAATATGGCTAATAATAAGAGTTAGATTGATAATAATAAGAGTAATGAGTATAGTAATTGTAGTTCTATCGATCATATCTGCATAATATGGTTAATAATATGAGTTAGATTGGTAACAGTGAGTGTAATAAGTATAGTAATTGTCGTTCTGTCGATCATATTAGCATAATATAGCTAATAATATGGGTTAGATTGATAATAATAAGAGTAATGAGTATAGTAATTGTAGTTCTATCGATCATTTAAGCATAATATGGCTAATAATATGAGTTAGATTGATAATAATAACAGTAATAAGTATAGTAATTGTCGTTCTATCGATATTATAAGCATAATATGGCTAATAATAAGAGTTAGATTGATAATAATAAGAGTAATAAGTATAGTAATTGTAGTTCTATTGCTCATATAAGCATAATATGGCTAATAATATGAGTTAGATTGATAATAATAAGAGTAATAAGTATAGTAATTGTCGTTCTATCGATCATTTAAGCATAATATGGCTAATAATATGAGTTAGATTGATAATAATAAGAGTAGTAAGTATAGTAAATGTCGTGCTATCGATCATATCTGCACAATATGGTTAATAATATGAGTTAGATTGATAACAGTGAGTGTAATAAGTATAGTAATTGTCGTTCTATCGATCATTTAAGCATAATATGGCGAATAATATGAGTTGGGTTGATAAAAATAAGAATAATAAGTATAGTAATTGTCGTTCTATCGATCATATAAGCATAATATTGCTAATAATATGAGTTAGGTTGATAATAATAAGAGTAATAAGTATAGTAAATGTCGTGCTATCGATCATATCTGCATAATATGGTTAATAATATGAGTTAGATTGATAATAGTGGGTGTAATAAGTATAGTAATTGTCGTTCTATCGATCATTTTAGCATAATATGGTTAATAATATGAGTTAGATTGATAATAATAAGAGTAATAAGTATAGTATTTGTCGTTTTATCGATCATATAAGCATAATAAGGCTAATGATATCAGTTAGAGTGATAATACTAAGAGTAGTGAGTATAGTAATTCTCATTCTATCGATCATATAAGCATAATATGGCTAATAATATGAGTTAGATTGATAATACTAAGAGTAATGAGTATAGTAATTGTCGTTCTATCGACAATATAAGCATAATATGGCTAATAATATGAGCTAGATTGATAATACTAGGAGTAGTGAGTATAGTAATTCTCGTTCTATCGATCATATAAGCATAATATGGCTAATAATATGAGTTATATTGATAATAATAAGAGTAATAAGTACAGTAATTGTCGTTCTATCGATCATATAAGCATAATAAGGCTAATGATATCAGTTAGAGTGATAATACTAAGAGTAGTGAGTATAGTAATTCTCATTCTATCGATCATATAAGCATAATATGGCTAATAATATGAGTTAGATTGATAATACTAAGAGTAATGAGTATAGTAATTGTAGTTCTATCGATCATATCTGCATAATATGGATAATAATATGAGTTAGATTCATAATAATAAGAGTAATAGGTATAGCAAATGTCGTGCGATCGATCATATCTGCATAATATGGTTAATAATATGAGTTAGATTGATAATAATAAGAGTAATAAGTATAGTAATTGTCGTTCTATCGATCATATAAGCATGATATGGTTAATAATATGAGTTAGATTGATAATACTAAGAGTAGTGAGTATAGTAATTCTCGTTCTATCGATCATATAAGCATAATATGGCTAATAATATGAGTTAGATTGATAACAATAAGAGTAATAAGTATATTAATTGTCGTTCTATCGATCATATAACCATAATATGGCTAATAATATGAGTTAGAGTAATAATATTAAGAGTAGTGAGTATAGTAATTCTCGTTCTATCGATCATATAAGCGTAATATGGCTAATAATATGAGTTAGATTGATAATAATAAGAGTAATAAGTATAGTAATTGTCGTTCTATCGATCATATCTGCATAATATGGTTAATAACATGAGTTAGATTGATAATAGTGAGTGTAATAAGTATAGTAATTGTCGTTCTGTCGATCATATAAGCATAATATGGCTAATAATATGTGTCAGATTGATAATAATAAGAGTAATGAGTATAGTAATTGTCGTTCTATCGATCATATAAGCATAATATGGCTAATAATATGAGTTAGATTGATAATAATAAGAGTAATGAGTATAGTAATTGTCGTTCTATCGATCATATAAGCATAATATGGCTAATAATATGAGTTAGATTGGTAATACTAAGAGTAGTGAGTATAGTAATTGTAGTTCTATCGATCATATCTGCATAATATGGTTAATAATATGAGTTGGATTCATAATAATAAGAGGAATAAGTATAGTAATTATCGTTCTATCGATCATATAAGCATAATATGGCTAATAATATGAGTTAGATTGATAATAATAAGAGAAATAAGAATAGTAATTGTCGTTCTATCGATCATTTAAGCATAATATGGCTAATAATATGAGTTAGATTGATAGTAATAACAGTAATAAGTATAGTAATTGTCGTTCTGTCGATAATATAAGCATAATATGGCTAATAATATGAGTTAGATTGATAATACTAAGAGTAGTGAGTATAGTAATTCTCGTTCTATCGATCATATAAGCATAATATGGCTAATAATATGGATTAGATTGATAATAATAAGAGTAATGAGTATAGTAATTGTAGTTCTATCGATCATTTGAGCATAATATGGCTAATAATATGAGTTAGATTGATGATAATAACAGTAATCTGTATAGTAATTGGCGTTCTATCGATATTATGAGCATAATATGGCTAATAATAAGAGTTAGATTGATAATAATAAGAGTAATGAGTATAGTAATTGTAGTTCTATCGATCATATCTGCATAATATGGTTAATAATATGAGTTAGATTGGTAACAGTGAGTGTAATAAGTATAGTAATTGTCGTTCTGTCGATCATATTAGCATAATATAGCTAATAATATGGGTTAGATTGATAATAATAAGAGTAATGAGTATAGTAATTGTAGTTCTATCGATCATTTAAGCATAATATGGCTAATAATATGAGTTAGATTGATAATAATAACAGTAATAAGTATAGTAATTGTCGTTCTATCGATATTATAAGCATAATATGGCTAATAATAAGAGTTAGATTGATAATAATAAGAGTAATAAGTATAGTAATTGTAGTTCTATTGCTCATATAAGCATAATATGGCTAATAATATGAGTTAGATTGATAATAGTAAGAGTAATAAGTATAGTAATTGTCGTTCTATCGATCATTTAAGCATAATATGGCTAATAATATGAGTTAGATTGATAATAATAAGAGTAGTAAGTATAGTAAATGTCGTGCTATCGATCATATCTGCACAATATGGTTAATAATATGAGTTAGATTGATAACAGTGAGTGTAATAAGTATAGTAATTGTCGTTCTATCGATCATATAAGCATAATAAGGCTAATGATATGAGTTAGATTCATAATAATAAGAGTAATAGGTATAGCAAATGTCGTGCGATCGATCATATCTGCATAATATGGCTAATAATATGAGTTAGATTCATAACAATAAGAGTAATAAGTATAGTAATTGTCGTTCTATCGATCATATAAGCATAATTTGGCTAATAATATGAGTTAGATTGATAATAATAAGAGTAATAAGTATAGTAATTGTCGTTCTATCGATCATTTAAGCATAATATGGCTAATAATATGAGTTAGATTGATAGTAATAACAGTAATAAGTATAGTAATTGTCGTTCTATCGACAATATAAGCATAATATGGCTAATAATATGAGCTAGATTGATAATACTAGGAGTAGTGAGTATAGTAATTCTCGTTCTATCGATCATATAAGCATAATATGGCTAATAATATGAGTTATATTGATAATAATAAGAGTAATAAGTACAGTAATTGTCGTTCTATCGATCATATAAGCATAATAAGGCTAATGATATGAGTTAGATTCATAATAATAAGAGTAATAGGTATAGCAAATGTCGTGCGATCGATCATATCTGCATAATATGGTTAATAATATGAGTTAGATTGATAATAATAAGAGTAATAAGTATAGTAATTGTCGTTCTATCGATCATATAAGCATAATATGGTTAATAATATGAGTTAGATTGATAATAATAAGAGTAATAAGTAGAGTAATTGTCGTTCTATCGATCATATAAGCATAATATGGGTAATAATATGAGTTAGATTGATAACAATAAGAGTAATAAGTATAGTAATTGTCGTTCTATCGATCATATAAGCATAATATGGCTAATAATATGAGTTAGATTGATAATAATAACAGTAATAAGTATAGTAATTGTCGTTCTATCGATATTATAAGCATAATATGGCTAATAATATGAGATAGATTGATAATACTAAGAGTAGTGAGTATAGTAATTCTCGTTCTATCGATCATATAAGCATAATATGGCTAATAATATGAGTTAGATTGATAATAATAAGAGTAATAAGTATAGTAATTGTCGTTCTATCGATCATATAAGCATAATATGGCTAATAATATGAGTTAGATTGATAACAATAAGAGTAATAAGTATAGTAATTGTCGTTCTATCGATCATATAAGCATAATATGGCTAATAATATGAGTTAGAGTAATAATATTAAGAGTAGTGAGTATAGTAATTCTCGTTCTATCGATCATATAAGCGTAATATGGCTAATAATATGAGTTAGATTGATAATAATAAGAGTAATAAGTATAGTAATTGTCGTGCTATCGATCATATCTGCATAATATGGTTAATAATATGAGTTAGATCGATAATAATAAGAGTAATAAGTAGAGTAATTGTCGTTCTATCGATCATATAAGCGTAATATGGCTAATAATATGAGTTAGATTGATAATAATAAGAGTAATAAGTATAGTAATTGTCGTTCTATCGATCATTTAAGCATAATATGGCTAATAATATGAGTTAGATTGATAGTAATAACATCAATAAGTATAGTAATTGTCGTTCTATCGATAATATAGGCATAATATGGTTAATAATATGAGTTAGATTGATAATAATAAGAGTAATGAGTATAGTAATTGTCGTTCTATCGATCATATAAGCATAATATGGCTAATAATATGAGTTAGATTGGTAATACTAAGAGTAGTGAGTATAGTAATTGTAGTTCTATCGATCATGTAAGCATAATATGGCTAATAATATGAGTTGGATTGATAATAATAAAAGTAATACGTATAGTAATTGTCGTTCTATCGATAATATAAGCATAATATGGCTAATAATATGAGTTAGATTGATAATACTAAGAGTCGTGAGTATAGTAATTCTCGTTCTATCGATCATAGAAGCTTAATATGGCTAATAATATGAGTTAGATTGATAATAATAAGAGTAATGAGTATAGTAATTGTAGTTCTATCGATCATATCTGCATAATATGGTTAATAATATGAGTTAGATTGATAATAATAAGAGTAATAAGTATAGTAATTGTAGTTCTATTGCTCATATAAGCATAATATGGCTAATAATATGAGTTAGGTTCATAATAATAAGAGTAATAAGGATAGTAATTGTCGTTCTATCGATCATTTAAGCATAATATGGCTAATAATATGAGTTAGATTGATAATAATAAGAGTAGTAAGTATAGTAAATGTCGTGCTATCGATCATATCTGCATAAAATGGTTAATAATATGAGTTAGATTGATAATAGTAAGAGTAATGTGTATAGTAAATGTCGTTCTGTCGATCATATAAGCATAATAGGGCTAATAATATGAGTTAGATTGATAATAATAAGAGTAATGAGTATAGTAATTGTCGTTCTATCGATATTATAAGCATAATATGGCTTATAATAAGAGTTAGATTGATAATAATAAGAGTAATGAGTATAGTAATTGTAGTTCTATCGATCATATCTGCATAATATGGTTAATAATATGAGTTAGATTCATAATAATAAGAGTAATAAGTATAGTAATTGTCGTTCTATCGATCATATAAGCATAATATGGGTAATAATATGAGTTAAATTGATAATAATAAGAGTAATAAGTATAGTAATTGCCGTTCTATCGATCATTTAAGCATAATATGGCTAATAATATGAGTTAGATTGATAATACTAAGAGTAGTGAGTATAGTAATTCTCGTTCTATCGATCATATAAGCATAATATGGCCAATAATATGAGTTAGATTGATAATAATAAGAGTAATGAGTATAGTAATTGTAGTTCTATCGATCATATCTGCATAATATGGTTAATAATATGAGTTGGATTCATAATAATAAGAGTAATAAGTATAGTAATTGTCGTTCTATCGATCATATAAGCATAATATGGCTAATAATATGAGTTAGATTGATAATAATAAGAGTAGTAAGTATAGTAAATGTCGTGCTATCGATCATATCTGCACAATATGGTTAATAATATGAGTTAGATTGATAATAATAAGAGTAATAAGTATAGTAATTGTCGTTCTATCGATCATTTAAGCATAATATGGCTAATAATATGAGTTAGATTGATAGTAATAACAGTAATAAGTATAGTAATTGTCGTTCTATCGACAATATAAGCATAATATGGCTAATAATATGAGCTAGATTGATAATACTAAGAGTAGTGAGTATAGTAATTCTCGTTCTATCGATCATATAAGCATAATATGGCTAATAATATGAGTTATATTGATAATAATAAGAGTAATAAGTACAGTAATTGTCGTTCTATCGATCATATACGCATAATAAGGCTAATGATATGAGTTAGAGTGATAATACTAAGAGTAGTGAGTATAGTAATTCTCATTCTATCGATCATATAAGCATAATATGGCTAATAATATGAGTTAGATTGATAATACTAAGAGTAATGAGTATAGTAATTGTCGTTCTATCGATCACATAAGCATAATATGGGTAATAATATGAGTTAGATTGATAACAATAAGAGTAATAAGTATAGTAATTGTCGTTCTATCGATCATATAAGCATAATATGGCTAATAATATGAGTTAGATTGATAATAATAACAGTAATAAGTATAGTAATTGTCGTTCTATCGATATTATAAGCATAATATGGCTAATAATATGAGTTAGATTGATAATACTAAGAGTAGTGAGTATAGTAATTCTCGTTCTATCGATCATATAAGCATAATATGGCTAATAATATGAGTTAGATTGATAATAATAAGAGTAATAAGTATAGTAATTGTCGTTCTATCGATCATATAAGCATAATATGGCTAATAATATGAGTTAGATTGATAACAATAAGAGTAATAAGTATAGTAATTGTCGTTCTATCGATCATATAAGCATAATATGGCTAATAATATGAGTTAGAGTAATAATATTAAGAGTAGTGAGTATAGTAATTCTCGTTCTATCGATCATATAAGCATAATATGGCTAATAATATGAGTTAGATTGATAATAATAAGAGTAATAAGTATAGTAATTGTCGTTCTATCGATCATATCTGCATAATATGGTTAATAACATGAGTTAGATTGATAATAGTGAGTGTAATAAGTATAGTAATTGTCGTTCTGTCGATCATATAAGCATAACATGGCTAATAATATGAGTTAGATTGATAATAATAAGAGTAATGAGTATAGTAATTGTCGTTCTATCGATATTATAAGCATAATATGGCTTATAATAAGAGTTAGATTGATAATAATAAGAGTAATGAGTATAGTAATTGTAGTTCTATCGATCATATCTGCATAATATGGTTAATAATATGAGTTAGATTCATAATAATAAGAGTAATAAGTATAGTAATTGTCGTTCTATCGATCATATAAGCATAATATGGGTAATAATATGAGTTAAATTGATAATAATAAGAGTAATAAGTATAGTAATTGCCGTTCTATCGATCATTTAAGCATAATATGGCTAATAATATGAGTTAGATTGATAATACTAAGAGTAGTGAGTATAGTAATTCTCGTTCTATCGATCATATAAGCATAATATGGCCAATAATATGAGTTAGATTGATAATAATAAGAGTAATGAGTATAGTAATTGTAGTTCTATCGATCATATCTGCATAATATGGTTAATAATATGAGTTGGATTCATAATAATAAGAGTAATAAGTATAGTAATTGTCGTTCTATCGATCATATAAGCATAATATGGCTAATAATATGAGTTAGATTGATAATAATAAGAGTAGTAAGTATAGTAAATGTCGTGCTATCGATCATATCTGCACAATATGGTTAATAATATGAGTTAGATTGATAATAATAAGAGTAATAAGTATAGTATTTGTCGTTTTATCGATCATATAAGCATAATATGGCTAATAATATGAGTTAGATTCATAACAATAAGAGTAGTATGTATAGTAATTGTCGTTCTATCGATCATATAAGCATAATTTGGCTAATAATATGAGTTAGATTGATAATAATAAGAGTAATAAGTATAGTAATTGTCGTTCTATCGATCATTTAAGCATAATATGGCTAATAATATGAGTTAGATTGATAGTAATAACAGTAATAAGTATAGTAATTGTCGTTCTATCGACAATATAAGCATAATATGGCTAATAATATGAGCTAGATTGATAATACTAGGAGTAGTGAGTATAGTAATTCTCGTTCTATCGATCATATAAGCATAATATGGCTAATAATATGAGTTATATTGATAATAATAAGAGTAGTAAGTACAGTAATTGTCGTTCTATCGATCATATAAGCATAATAAGGCTAATGATATCAGTTAGAGTGATAATACTAAGAGTAGTGAGTATAGTAATTCTCATTCTATCGATCATATAAGCATAATATGGCTAATAATATGAGTTAGATTGATAATACTAAGAGTAATGAGTATAGTAATTGTAGTTCTATCGATCATATCTGCATAATATGGATAATAATATGAGTTAGATTCATAATAATAAGAGTAATAGGTATAGCAAATGTCGTGCGATCGATCATATCTGCATAATATGGTTAATAATATGAGTTAGATTGATAATAATAAGAGTAATAAGTATAGTAATTGTCGTTCTATCGATCATATAAGCATAATATGGTTAATAATATGAGTTAGATTGATAATAATAAGAGTAATAAGTAGAGTAATTGTCGTTCTATCGATCATATAAGCATAATATGGCTAATAATATGAGTTAGATTGATAATAATAAGAGAAATAAGAATAGTAATTGTCGTTCTATCGATCATTTAAGCATAATATGGCTAATAATATGAGTTAGATTGATAGTAATAACAGTAATAAGTATAGTAATTGTCGTTCTGTCGATAATATAAGCATAATATGGCTAATAATATGAGTTAGATTGATAATACTAAGAGTAGTGAGTATAGTAATTCTCGTTCTATCGATCATATAAGCATAATATGGCTAATAATATGGATTAGATTGATAATAATAAGAGTAATGAGTATAGTAATTGTAGTTCTATCGATCATTTGAGCATAATATGGCTAATAATATGAGTTAGATTGATGATAATAACAGTAATCTGTATAGTAATTGGCGTTCTATAGATATTATAAGCATAATATGGCTAATAATAAGAGTTAGATTGATAATAATAAGAGTAATGAGTATAGTAATTGTAGTTCTATCGATCATATCTGCATAATATGGTTAATAATATGAGTTAGATTGGTAACAGTGAGTGTAATAAGTATAGTAATTGTCGTTCTGTCGATCATATTAGCATAATATAGCTAATAATATGGGTTAGATTGATAATAATAAGAGTAATGAGTATAGTAATTGTAGTTCTATCGATCATTTAAGCATAATATGGCTAATAATATGAGTTAGATTGATAATAATAACAGTAATAAGTATAGTAATTGTCGTTCTATCGATATTATAAGCATAATATGGCTAATAATAAGAGTTAGATTGATAATAATAAGAGTAATAAGTATAGTAATTGTAGTTCTATTGCTCATATAAGCATAATATGGCTAATAATATGAGTTAGATTGATAATAATAAGAGTAATAAGTATAGTAATTGTCGTTCTATCGATCATTTAAGCATAATATGGCTAATAATATGAGTTAGATTGATAATAATAAGAGTAGTAAGTATAGTAAATGTCGTGCTATCGATCATATCTGCACAATATGGTTAATAATATGAGTTAGATTGATAACAGTGAGTGTAATAAGTATAGTAATTGTCGTTCTATCGATCATTTAAGCATAATATGGCGAATAATATGAGTTGGGTTGATAAAAATAAGAATAATAAGTATAGTAATTGTCGTTCTATCGATCATATAAGCATAATATTGCTAATAATATGAGTTAGGTTGATAATAATAAGAGTAATAAGTATAGTAAATGTCGTGCTATCGATCATATCTGCATAATATGGTTAATAATATGAGTTAGATTGATAATAGTGGGTGTAATAAGTATAGTAATTGTCGTTCTATCGATCATTTTAGCATAATATGGTTAATAATATGAGTTAGATTGATAATAATAAGAGTAATAAGTATAGTATTTGTCGTTTTATCGATCATATAAGCATAATAAGGCTAATGATATCAGTTAGAGTGATAATACTAAGAGTAGTGAGTATAGTAATTCTCATTCTATCGATCATATAAGCATAATATGGCTAATAATATGAGTTAGATTGATAATACTAAGAGTAATGAGTATAGTAATTGTCGTTCTATCGACAATATAAGCATAATATGGCTAATAATATGAGCTAGATTGATAATACTAGGAGTAGTGAGTATAGTAATTCTCGTTCTATCGATCATATAAGCATAATATGGCTAATAATATGAGTTATATTGATAATAATAAGAGTAATAAGTACAGTAATTGTCGTTCTATCGATCATATAAGCATAATAAGGCTAATGATATCAGTTAGAGTGATAATACTAAGAGTAGTGAGTATAGTAATTCTCATTCTATCGATCATATAAGCATAATATGGCTAATAATATGAGTTAGATTGATAATACTAAGAGTAATGAGTATAGTAATTGTAGTTCTATCGATCATATCTGCATAATATGGATAATAATATGAGTTAGATTCATAATAATAAGAGTAATAGGTATAGCAAATGTCGTGCGATCGATCATATCTGCATAATATGGTTAATAATATGAGTTAGATTGATAATAATAAGAGTAATAAGTATAGTAATTGTCGTTCTATCGATCATATAAGCATGATATGGTTAATAATATGAGTTAGATTGGTAATAATAAGAGTAATAAGTAGAGTAATTGTCGTTCTATCGATCATATAAGCATAATATGGGTAATAATATGAGTTAGATTGATAACAATAAGAGCAATAAGTATAGTAATTGTCGTTCTATCGATCATATAAGCATAATATGGCTAATAATATGAGTTAGATTGATAATAATAACAGTAATAAGTATAGTAATTGTCGTTCTATCGATATTATAAGCATAATATGGCTAATAATATGAGTTAGATTGATAATACTAAGAGTAGTGAGTATAGTAATTCTCGTTCTATCGATCATATAAGCATAATATGGCTAATAATATGAGTTAGATTGATAATAATAAGAGTAATAAGTATAGTAATTGTCGTTCTATCGATCATATAAGCATAATATGGCTAATAATATGAGTTAGATTGATAACAATAAGAGTAATAAGTATAGTAATTGTCGTTCTATCGATCATATAAGCATAATATGGCTAATAATGTGAGTTAGAGTAATAATATTAAGAGTAGTGAGTATAGTAATTCTCGTTCTATCGATCATATAAGCGTAATATGGCTAATAATATGAGTTAGATTGATAATAATAAGAGTAATAAGTATAGTAATTGTCGTTCTATCGATCATATCTGCATAATATGGTTAATAACATGAGTTAGATTGATAATAGTGAGTGTAATAAGTATAGTAATTGTCGTTCTGTCGATCATATAAGCATAATATGGCTAATAATATGAGTTAAATTGATAATAATAAGAGTAATGAGTATAGTAATTGTCGTTCTATCGATCATATAAGCATAATATGGCTAATAATATGAGTTAGATTGATAATAATAAGAGTAATGAGTATAGTAATTGTAGTTCTATAGATCATATCTGCATAATATGGTTAATAATATGAGTTAGATTCATAATAATAAGAGTAATAGGTATAGTAAATGTCGTGCTATCGATCATATCTGCATAATATGGTTAATAATATGAGTTAGATTGATAATAATAAGAGTAATAAGTAGAGTAATTGTCGTTCTATCGATCATATAAGCGTAATATGGCTAATAATATGAGTTAGATTGATAATAATAAGAGTAATAAGTATAGTAATTGTCGTTCTATCGATCATTTAAGCATAACATGGCTAATAATATGAGTTAGATTGATAGTAATAACATCAATAAGTATAGTAATTGTCCTTCTATCGATAATATAAGCATAATATGGTTAATAATATGAGTTAGATTGATAATAATAAGAGTAATAAGTATAGTATTTGTCGTTTTATCGATCATATAAGCATAATATGGCTAATAATGTGAGTTAGATTCATAACAATAAGAGTAATAAGTATAGTAATTGTCGTTCTATCGATCATATAAGCATAATTTGGCTAATAATATGAGTTAGATTGATAATAATAAGAGTAATAAGTATAGTAATTGTCGTTCTATCGATCATTTAAGCATAATATGGCTAATAATATGAGTTAGATTGATAATACTAAGAGTAATGAGTATAGTAATTGTAGTTCTATCGATCATATCTGCATAATATGGATAATAATATGAGTTAGATTCATAATAATAAGAGTAATAGGTATAGCAAATGTCGTGCGATCGATCATATCTGCATAATATGGTTAATAATATGAGTTAGATTGATAATAATAAGAGTAATAAGTATAGTAATTGTCGTTCTATCGATCATATAAGCATAATTTGGCTAATAATATGAGTTAGATTGATAATAATAAGAGTAATAAGTATAGTAATTGTCGTTCTATCGATCATTTAAGCATAATATGGTTAATAATATGAGTTAGATTGATAATAATAACATCAATAAGTATAGTAATTGTCCTTCTATCGATAATATAAGCATAATATGGTTAATAATATGAGTTAGATTGATAGTAATAACAGTAATAAGTATAGTAATTGTCGTTCTATCGACAATATAAGCATAATATGGCTAATAATATGAGCTAGATTGATAATACTAGGAGTAGTGAGTATAGTAATTCTCGTTCTATCGATCATATAAGCATAATATGGCTAATAATATGAGTTATATTGATAATAATAAGAGTAATAAGTACAGTAATTGTCGTTCTATCGATCATATAAGCATAATAAGGCTAATGATATCAGTTAGAGTGATAATACTAAGAGTAGTGAGTATAGTAATTCTCATTCTATCGATCATATAAGCATAATACGGCTAATAATATGAGTTAGATTGATAATACTAAGAGTAATGAGTATAGTAATTGTAGTTCTATCGATCATATCTGCATAATATGGATAATAATATGAGTTAGATTCATAATAATAAGAGTAATAGGTATAGCAAATGTCGTGCGATCGATCATATCTGCATAATATGGTTAATAATATGAGTTAGATTGATAATAATAAGAGTAATAAGTATAGTAATTGTCGTTCTATCGATCATATAAGCATAATATGGTTAATAATATGAGTTAGATTGATAATAATAAGAGTAATAAGTAGAGTAATTGTCGTTCTATCGATCATATAAGCATAATATGGGTAATAATATGAGTTAGATTGATAACAATAAGAGTAATAAGTATAGTAATTGTCGTTCTATCGATCATATAAGCATAATATGGCTAATAATATGAGTTAGATTGATAATAATAACAGTAATAAGTATAGTAATTGTCGTTCTATCGATATTATAAGCATAATATGGCTAATAATATGAGTTAGATTGATAATACTAAGAGTAGTGAGTATAGTAATTCTCGTTCTATCGATCATATAAGCATTATATGGCTAATAATATGAGTTAGATTGATAATAATAAGAGTAATAAGTATAGTAATTGTCGTTCTATCGATCATATAAGCATAATATGGCTAATAATATGAGTTAGATTGATAACAATAAGAGTAATAAGTATATTAATTGTCGTTCTATCGATCATATAACCATAATATGGCTAATAATATGAGTTAGAGTAATAATATTAAGAGTAGTGAGTATAGTAATTCTCGTTCTATCGATCATATAAGCGTAATATGGCTAATAATATGAGTTAGATTGATAATAATAAGAGTAATAAGTATAGTAATTGTCGTTCTATCGATCATATCTGCATAATATGGTTAATAACATGAGTTAGATTGATAATAGTGAGTGTAATAAGTATAGTAATTGTCGTTCTGTCGATCATATAAGCATAATATGGCTAATAATATGAGTCAGATTGATAATAATAAGAGTAATGAGTATAGTAATTGTCGTTCTATCGATCATATAAGCATAATATGGCTAATAATATGAGTTAGATTGATAATAATAAGAGTAATGAGTATAGTAATTGTCGTTCTATCGATCATATAAGCATAATATGGCTAATAATATGAGTTAGATTGGTAATACTAAGAGTAGTGAGTATAGTAATTGTAGTTCTATCGATCATATCTGCATAATATGGTTAATAATATGAGTTGGATTCATAATAATAAGAGGAATAAGTATAGTAATTATCGTTCTATCGATCATATAAGCATAATATGGCTAATAATATGAGTTAGATTGATAATAATAAGAGAAATAAGAATAGTAATTGTCGTTCTATCGATCATTTAAGCATAATATGGCTAATAATATGAGTTAGATTGATAGTAATAACAGTAATAAGTATAGTAATTGTCGTTCTGTCGATAATATAAGCATAATATGGCTAATAATATGAGTTAGATTGATAATACTAAGAGTAGTGAGTATAGTAATTCTCGTTCTATCGATCATATAAGCATAATATGGCTAATAATATGGATTAGATTGATAATAATAAGAGTAATGAGTATAGTAATTGTAGTTCTATCGATCATTTGAGCATAATATGGCTAATAATATGAGTTAGATTGATGATAATAACAGTAATCTGTATAGTAATTGGCGTTCTATCGATATTATAAGCATAATATGGCTAATAATAAGAGTTAGATTGATAATAATAAGAGTAATGAGTATAGTAATTGTAGTTCTATCGATCATATCTGCATAATATGGTTAATAATATGAGTTAGATTGGTAACAGTGAGTGTAATAAGTATAGTAATTGTCGTTCTGTCGATCATATTAGCATAATATAGCTAATAATATGGGTTAGATTGATAATAATAAGAGTAATGAGTATAGTAATTGTAGTTCTATCGATCATTTAAGCATAATATGGTTAATAATATGAGTTAGATTGATAATAGTGGGTGTAATAAGTATAGTAATTGTCGTTCTATCGATCATTTTAGCATAATATGGTTAATAATATGAGTTAGATTGATAATAATAAGAGTAATAAGTATAGTATTTGTCGTTTTATCGATCATATAAGCATAATATGGCTAATAATATGAGTTAGATTCATAACAATAAGAGTAATATGTATAGTAATTGTCGTTCTATCGATCATATAAGCATAATTTGGCTAATAATATGAGTTAGATTGATAATAATAAGAGTAATAAGTATAGTAATTGTCGTTCTATCGATCATTTAAGCATAATATGGCTAATAATATGAGTTAGGTTGATAGTAATAACAGTAATAAGTATAGTAATTGTCGTTCTATCGACAATATAAGCATAATATGGCTAATAATATGAGCTAGATTGATAATACTAAGAGTAGTGAGTATAGTAATTCTCGTTCTATCGATCATATAAGCATAATATGGCTAATAATATGAGTTATATTGATAATAATAAGAGTAATAAGTACAGTAATTGTCGTTCTATCGATCATATAAGCATAATAAGGCTAATGATATGAGTTAGAGTGATAATACTAAGAGTAGTGAGTATAGTAATTCTCATTCTATCGATCATATAAGCATAATATGGCTAATAATATGAGTTAGATTGATAATACTAAGAGTAATGAGTATAGTAATTGTAGTTCTATCGATCATATCTGCATAATATGGATAATAATATGAGTTAGATTCATAATAATAAGAGTAATAGGTATAGCAAATGTCGTGCGATCGATCATATCTGCATAATATGGTTAATAATATGAGTTAGATTGATAATAATAAGAGTAATAAGTATAGTAATTGTCGTTCTATCGATCATATAAGCATAATATGGGTAATAATATGAGTTAGATTGATAACAATAAGAGTAATAAGTATAGTAATTGTCGTTCTATCGATCATATAAGCATAATATGGCTAATAGTATGAGTTAGATTGATAATAATAACAGTAATAAGTATAGTAATTGTCGTTCTATCGATATTATAAGCATAATATGGCTAATAATATGAGTTAGATTGATAATACTAAGAGTAGTGAGTATAGTAATTCTCGTTCTATCGATCATATAGGCATAATATGGCTAATAATATGAGTTAGATTGATAATAATAAGAGTAATAAGTATAGTAATTGTCGTTCTATCGATCATATAAGCATAATATGGCTAATAATATGAGTTAGATTGATAACAATAAGAGTAATAAGTATAGTAATTGTCATTCTATCGATCATATAAGCATAATATGGCTAATAATATGAGTTAGATTGATAATAATAAGAGTAATGAGTATAGTAATTGTAGTTCTATCGATCATATCTGCATAATATGGTTAATAATATGAGTTAGATTCATAATAATAAGAGTAATAAGTATAGTAATTGTCGTTCTATCGATCATATAAGCATAATATGGGTAATAATATGAGTTAAATTGATAATAATAAGAGTAATAAGTATAGTAATTGCCGTTCTATCGATCATTTAAGCATAATATGGCTAATAATGTGAGTTAGATTGATAATACTAAGAGTAGTGAGTATAGTAATTCTCGTTCTATCGATCATATAAGCATAATATGGCCAATAATATGAGTTAGATTGATAATAATAAGAGTAATGAGTATAGTAATTGTAGTTCTATCGATCATATCTGCATAATATGGTTAATAATATGAGTTAGATTGATAATAATAAGAGTAATAAGTATAGTAATTGTAGTTCTATCGATCATATCTGCATAATATGGTTAATAATATGAGTTAGATTCATAATAATAAGAGTAATAGGTATAGTAAATGTCGTGCTATCGATCATATCTGCATAATATGGTTAATAATATGAGTTAGATTCATAATAATAAGAGTAATAGGTATAGTAAATGTCGTGCTATCGATCATATCTGCATAATATGGTTAATAAAATGAGTTAGATTGATAATAATAAGAGTAATAAGTAGAGTAATTGTCGTTCTATCGATCATATAAGCGTAATATGGCTAATAATATGAGTTAGATTGATAATAGGAAGAGTAATAAGTATAGTAATTGTCGTTCTATCGATCATTTAAGCATAATATGGCTAATAATATGAGTTAGATTGATAGTAATAACATCAATAAGTATAGTAATTGTCGTTCTATCGATAATATAAGCATAATATGGTTAATAATATGAGTTAGATTGATAATAATAAGAGTAATAAGTATAGTATTTGTCGTTTTATCGATCATATAAGCATAATATGGCTAATAATATGAGTTAGATTCATAACAATAAGAGTAATAAGTATAGTAATTGTCGTTCTATCGATCATATAAGCATAATTTGGCTAATAATATGAGTTAGATTGATAATAATAAGAGTAATAAGTATAGTAATTGTCGTTCTATCGATCATTTAAGCATAATATGGCTAATAATATGAGTTAGATTGATAGTAATAACAGTAATAAGTATAGTAATTGTCGTTCTATCGACAATATAAGCATAATATGGCTAATAATATGAGCTAGATTGATAATACTAGGAGTAGTGAGTATAGTAATTCTCGTTCTATCGATCATATAAGCATAATATGGCTAATAATATGAGTTATATTGATAATAATAAGAGTAATAAGTACAGTAATTGTCGTTCTATCGATCATATAAGCATAATAAGGCTAATGATATGAGTTAGATTCATAATAATAAGAGTAATAGGTATAGCAAATGTCGTGCGATCGATCATATCTGCATAATATGGTTAATAATATGAGTTAGATTGATAATAATAAGAATAATAAGTATAGTAATTGTCGTTCTATCGATCATTTAAGCATAATATGGCTAATAATATGAGTTAGATTGATAGTAATAACATCAATAAGTATAGTAATTGTCGTTCTATCGATAATATAAGCATAATATGGTTAATAATATGAGTTAGATTGATAATAATAAGAGTAATGAGTATAGTAATTGTCGTTCTATCGATCATATAAGCATAATATGGCTAATAATATGAGTTAGATTGGTAATACTAAGAGTAGTGAGTATAGTAATTGTAGTTCTATCGATCATTTAAGCATAATATGGCTAATAATATGAGTTGGATTGATAATAATAAAAGTAATACGTATAGTAATTGTCGTTCTATCGATAATATAAGCATAATATGGCTAATAATATGAGTTAGATTGATAATACTAAGAGTCGTGAGTATAGTAATTCTCGTTCTATCGATCATAGAAGCTTAATATGGCTAATAATATGAGTTAGATTGATAATAATAAGAGTAATGAGTATAGTAATTGTAGTTCTATCGATCATATCTGCATAATATGGTTAATAATATGAGTTAGATTGATAATAATAAGAGTAATAAGTACAGTAATTGTAGTTCTATTGCTCATATAAGCATAATATGGCTAATAATATGAGTTAGGTTCATAATAATAAGAGTAATAAGGATAGTAATTGTCGTTCTATCGATCATTTAAGCATAATATGGCTAATAATATGAGTTAGATTGATAATAATAAGAGTAGTAAGTATAGTAAATGTCGTGCTATCGATCATATCTGCATAAAATGGTTAATAATATGAGTTAGATTGATAATAGTAAGAGTAATGTGTATAGTAAATGTCGTTCTGTCGATCATATAAGCATAATAGGGCTAATAATATGAGTTAGATTGATAATAATAAGAGTAATGAGTATAGTAATTGTCGTTCTATCGATCATATCTGCATAATATGGTTAATAATATGAGTTAGATTCATAATAATAAGAGTAATAAGTATAGTAATTGTCGTTCTATCGATCATATAAGCATAATATGGGTAATAATATGAGTTAAATTGATAATAATAAGAGTAATAAGTATAGTAATTGCCGTTCTATCGATCATTTAAGCATAATATGGCTAATAATATGAGTTAGATTGATAATACTAA
Organism: Megachile rotundata; assembly: GCF_050947335.1. Taxonomy (NCBI): domain Eukaryota; kingdom Metazoa; phylum Arthropoda; class Insecta; order Hymenoptera; family Megachilidae; genus Megachile; species Megachile rotundata. Next base: position 33,434 of record NW_027473794.1, read on the forward strand.
GAGTAGTGAGTATAGTAATTCTCGTTCTATCGATCATATAAGCATAATATGGCCAATAATATGAGTTAGATTGATAATAATAAGAGTAATGAGTATAGTAATTGTAGTTCTATCGATCATATCTGCATAATATGGTTAATAATATGAGTTGGATTCATAATAATAAGAGTAATAAGTATAGTAATTGTCGTTCTATCGATCATATAAGCATAATATGGCTAATAATATGAGTTAGATTGATAATAATAAGAGTAGTAAGTATAGTAAATGTCGTGCTATCGATCATATCTGCACAATATGGTTAATAATATGAGTTAGATTGATAATAATAAGAGTAATAAGTATAGTAATTGTCGTTCTATCGATCATTTAAGCATAATATGGCTAATAATATGAGTTAGATTGATAGTAATAACAGTAATAAGTATAGTAATTGTCGTTCTATCGACAATATAAGCATAATATGGCTAATAATATGAGCTAGATTGATAATACTAAGAGTAGTGAGTATAGTAATTCTCGTTCTATCGATCATATAAGCATAATATGGCTAATAATATGAGTTATATTGATAATAATAAGAGTAATAAGTACAGTAATTGTCGTTCTATCGATCATATACGCATAATAAGGCTAATGATATGAGTTAGAGTGATAATACTAAGAGTAGTGAGTATAGTAATTCTCATTCTATCGATCATATAAGCATAATATGGCTAATAATATGAGTTAGATTGATAATACTAAGAGTAATGAGTATAGTAATTGTCGTTCTATCGATCACATAAGCATAATATGGGTAATAATATGAGTTAGATTGATAACAATAAGAGTAATAAGTATAGTAATTGTCGTTCTATCGATCATATAAGCATAATATGGCTAATAATATGAGTTAGATTGATAATAATAACAGTAATAAGTATAGTAATTGTCGTTCTATCGATATTATAAGCATAATATGGCTAATAATATGAGTTAGATTGATAATACTAAGAGTAGTGAGTATAGTAATTCTCGTTCTATCGATCATATAAGCATAATATGGCTAATAATATGAGTTAGATTGATAATAATAAGAGTAATAAGTATAGTAATTGTCGTTCTATCGATCATATAAGCATAATATGGCTAATAATATGAGTTAGATTGATAACAATAAGAGTAATAAGTATAGTAATTGTCGTTCTATCGATCATATAAGCATAATATGGCTAATAATATGAGTTAGAGTAATAATATTAAGAGTAGTGAGTATAGTAATTCTCGTTCTATCGATCATATAAGCATAATATGGCTAATAATATGAGTTAGATTGATAATAATAAGAGTAATAAGTATAGTAATTGTCGTTCTATCGATCATATCTGCATAATATGGTTAATAACATGAGTTAGATTGATAATAGTGAGTGTAATAAGTATAGTAATTGTCGTTCTGTCGATCATATAAGCATAACATGGCTAATAATATGAGTTAGATTGATAATAATAAGAGTAATGAGTATAGTAATTGTCGTTCTATCGATATTATAAGCATAATATGGCTTATAATAAGAGTTAGATTGATAATAATAAGAGTAATGAGTATAGTAATTGTAGTTCTATCGATCATATCTGCATAATATGGTTAATAATATGAGTTAGATTCATAATAATAAGAGTAATAAGTATAGTAATTGTCGTTCTATCGATCATATAAGCATAATATGGGTAATAATATGAGTTAAATTGATAATAATAAGAGTAATAAGTATAGTAATTGCCGTTCTATCGATCATTTAAGCATAATATGGCTAATAATATGAGTTAGATTGATAATACTAAGAGTAGTGAGTATAGTAATTCTCGTTCTATCGATCATATAAGCATAATATGGCCAATAATATGAGTTAGATTGATAATAATAAGAGTAATGAGTATAGTAATTGTAGTTCTATCGATCATATCTGCATAATATGGTTAATAATATGAGTTGGATTCATAATAATAAGAGTAATAAGTATAGTAATTGTCGTTCTATCGATCATATAAGCATAATATGGCTAATAATATGAGTTAGATTGATAATAATAAGAGTAGTAAGTATAGTAAATGTCGTGCTATCGATCATATCTGCACAATATGGTTAATAATATGAGTTAGATTGATAATAATAAGAGTAATAAGTATAGTATTTGTCGTTTTATCGATCATATAAGCATAATATGGCTAATAATATGAGTTAGATTCATAACAATAAGAGTAGTATGTATAGTAATTGTCGTTCTATCGATCATATAAGCATAATTTGGCTAATAATATGAGTTAGATTGATAATAATAAGAGTAATAAGTATAGTAATTGTCGTTCTATCGATCATTTAAGCATAATATGGCTAATAATATGAGTTAGATTGATAGTAATAACAGTAATAAGTATAGTAATTGTCGTTCTATCGACAATATAAGCATAATATGGCTAATAATATGAGCTAGATTGATAATACTAAGAGTAGTGAGTATAGTAATTCTCGTTCTATCGATCATAGAAGCTTAATATGGCTAATAATATGAGTTAGATTGATAATAATAAGAGTAATGAGTATAGTAATTGTAGTTCTATCGATCATATCTGCATAATATGGTTAATAATATGAGTTAGATTGATAATAATAAGAGTAATAAGTATAGTAATTGTAGTTCTATTGCTCATATAAGCATAATATGGCTAATAATATGAGTTAGGTTCATAATAATAAGAGTAATAAGGATAGTAATTGTCGTTCTATCGATCATTTAAGCATAATATGGCTAATAATATGAGTTAGATTGATAATAATAAGAGTAGTAAGTATAGCAAATGTCGTGCTATCGATCATATCTGCATAAAATGGTTAATAATATGAGTTAGATTGATAATAGTAAGAGTAATGTGTATAGTAAATGTCGTTCTGTCGATCATATAAGCATAATAGGGCTAATAATATGAGTTAGATTGATAATAATAAGAGTAATGAGTATAGTAATTGTCGTTCTATCGATATTATAAGCATAATATGGCTTATAATAAGAGTTAGATTGATAATAATAAGAGTAATGAGTATAGTAATTGTAGTTCTATCGATCATATCTGCATAATATGGTTAATAATATGAGTTAGATTCATAATAATAAGAGTAATAAGTATAGTAATTGTCGTTCTATCGATCATATAAGCATAATATGGGTAATAATATGAGTTAAATTGATAATAATAAGAGTAATAAGTATAGTAATTGCCGTTCTATCGATCATTTAAGCATAATATGGCTAATAATATGAGTTAGATTGATAATACTAAGAGTAGTGAGTATAGTAATTCTCGTTCTATCGATCATATAAGCATAATATGGCCAATAATATGAGTTAGATTGATAATAATAAGAGTAATGAGTATAGTAATTGTAGTTCTATCGATCATATCTGCATAATATGGTTAATAATATGAGTTGGATTCATAATAATAAGAGTAATAAGTATAGTAATTGTCGTTCTATCGATCATATAAGCATAATATGGCTAATAATATGAGTTAGATTGATAATAATAAGAGTAGTAAGTATAGTAAATGTCGTGCTATCGATCATATCTGCACAATATGGTTAATAATATGAGTTAGATTGATAATAATAAGAGTAATAAGTATAGTAATTGTCGTTCTATCGATCATTTAAGCATAATATGGCTAATAATATGAGTTAGATTGATAGTAATAACAGTAATAAGTATAGTAATTGTCGTTCTATCGACAATATAAGCATAATATGGCTAATAATATGAGCTAGATTGATAATACTAAGAGTAGTGAGTATAGTAATTCTCGTTCTATCGATCATTTAAGCATAATATGGCTAATAATATGAGTTAGATTGATAGTAATAACATCAATAAGTATAGTAATTGTCGTTCTATCGATAATATAAGCATAATATGGTTAATAATATGAGTTAGATTGATAATAATAAGAGTAATGAGTATAGTAATTGTCGTTCTATCGATCATATAAGCATAATATGGCTAATAATATGAGTTAGATTGGTAATACTAAGAGTAGTGAGTATAGTAATTGTAGTTCTATCGATCATTTAAGCATAATATGGCTAATAATATGAGTTGGATTGATAATAATAAAAGTAATACGTATAGTAATTGTCGTTCTATCGATAATATAAGCATAATATGGCTAATAATATGAGTTAGATTGATAATACTAAGAGTCGTGAGTATAGTAATTCTCGTTCTATCGATCATAGAAGCTTAATATGGCTAATAATATGAGTTAGATTGATAATAATAAGAGTAATGAGTATAGTAATTGTAGTTCTATCGATCATATCTGCATAATATGGTTAATAATATGAGTTAGATTGATAATAATAAGAGTAATAAGTATAGTAATTGTAGTTCTATTGCTCATATAAGCATAATATGGCTAATAATATGAGTTAGGTTCATAATAATAAGAGTAATAAGGATAGTAATTGTCGTTCTATCGATCATTTAAGCATAATATGGCTAATAATATGAGTTAGATTGATAATAATAAGAGTAGTAAGTATAGTAAATGTCGTGCTATCGATCATATCTGCATAAAATGGTTAATAATATGAGTTAGATTGATAATAGTAAGAGTAATGTGTATAGTAAATGTCGTTCTGTCGATCATATAAGCATAATAGGGCTAATAATATGAGTTAGATTGATAATAATAAGAGTAATGAGTATAGTAATTGTCGTTCTATCGATCATATCTGCATAATATGGTTAATAATATGAGTTAGATTCATAATAATAAGAGTAATAAGTATAGTAATTGTCGTTCTATCGATCATATAAGCATAATATGGGTAATAATATGAGTTAAATTGATAATAATAAGAGTAATAAGTATAGTAATTGCCGTTCTATCGATCATTTAAGCATAATATGGCTAATAATATGAGTTAGATTGATAATACTAAGAGTAGTGAGTATAGTAATTCTCGTTCTATCGATCATATAAGCATAATATGGCCAATAATATGAGTTAGATTGATAATAATAAGAGTAATGAGTATAGTAATTGTAGTTCTATCGATCATATCTGCATAATATGGTTAATAATATGAGTTGGATTCATAATAATAAGAGTAATAAGTATAGTAATTGTCGTTCTATCGATCATATAAGCATAATATGGCTAATAATATGAGTTAGATTGATAATAATAAGAGTAGTAAGTATAGTAAATGTCGTGCTATCGATCATATCTGCACAATATGGTTAATAATATGAGTTAGATTGATAATAATAAGAGTAATAAGTATAGTAATTGTCGTTCTATCGATCATTTAAGCATAATATGGCTAATAATATGAGTTAGATTGATAGTAGTAACAGTAATAAGTATAGTAATTGTCGTTCTATCGACAATATAAGCATAATATGGCTAATAATATGAGCTAGATTGATAATACTAAGAGTAGTGAGTATAGTAATTCTCGTTCTATCGATCATATAAGCATAATATGGCTAATAATATGAGTTATATTGATAATAATAAGAGTAATAAGTACAGTAATTGTCGTTCTATCGATCATATACGCATAATAAGGCTAATGATATGAGTTAGAGTGATAATACTAAGAGTAGTGAGTATAGTAATTCTCATTCTATCGATCATATAAGCATAATATGGCTAATAATATGAGTTAGATTGATAATACTAAGAGTAATGAGTATAGTAATTGTCGTTCTATCGATCACATAAGCATAATATGGGTAATAATATGAGTTAGATTGATAACAATAAGAGTAATAAGTATAGTAATTGTCGTTCTATCGATCATATAAGCATAATATGGCTAATAATATGAGTTAGATTGATAATAATAACAGTAATAAGTATAGTAATTGTCGTTCTATCGATATTATAAGCATAATATGGCTAATAATATGAGTTAGATTGATAATACTAAGAGTAGTGAGTATAGTAATTCTCGTTCTATCGATCATATAAGCATAATATGGCTAATAATATGAGTTAGATTGATAATAATAAGAGTAATAAGTATAGTAATTGTCGTTCTATCGATCATATAAGCATAATATGGCTAATAATATGAGTTAGATTGATAACAATAAGAGTAATAAGTATAGTAATTGTCGTTCTATCGATCATATAAGCATAATATGGCTAATAATATGAGTTAGAGTAATAATATTAAGAGTAGTGAGTATAGTAATTCTCGTTCTATCGATCATATAAGCATAATATGGCTAATAATATGAGTTAGATTGATAATAATAAGAGTAATAAGTATAGTAATTGTCGTTCTATCGATCATATCTGCATAATATGGTTAATAACATGAGTTAGATTGATAATAGTGAGTGTAATAAGTATAGTAATTGTCGTTCTGTCGATCATATAAGCATAACATGGCTAATAATATGAGTTAGATTGATAATAATAAGAGTAATGAGTATAGTAATTGTCGTTCTATCGATATTATAAGCATAATATGGCTTATAATAAGAGTTAGATTGATAATAATAAGAGTAATGAGTATAGTAATTGTAGTTCTATCGATCATATCTGCATAATATGGTTAATAATATGAGTTAGATTCATAATAATAAGAGTAATAAGTATAGTAATTGTCGTTCTATCGATCATATAAGCATAATATGGGTAATAATATGAGTTAAATTGATAATAATAAGAGTAATAAGTATAGTAATTGCCGTTCTATCGATCATTTAAGCATAATATGGCTAATAATATGAGTTAGATTGATAATACTAAGAGTAGTGAGTATAGTAATTCTCGTTCTATCGATCATATAAGCATAATATGGCCAATAATATGAGTTAGATTGATAATAATAAGAGTAATGAGTATAGTAATTGTAGTTCTATCGATCATATCTGCATAATATGGTTAATAATATGAGTTGGATTCATAATAATAAGAGTAATAAGTATAGTAATTGTCGTTCTATCGATCATATAAGCATAATATGGCTAATAATATGAGTTAGATTGATAATAATAAGAGTAGTAAGTATAGTAAATGTCGTGCTATCGATCATATCTGCACAATATGGTTAATAATATGAGTTAGATTGATAATAATAAGAGTAATAAGTATAGTATTTGTCGTTTTATCGATCATATAAGCATAATATGGCTAATAATATGAGTTAGATTCATAACAATAAGAGTAGTATGTATAGTAATTGTCGTTCTATCGATCATATAAGCATAATTTGGCTAATAATATGAGTTAGATTGATAATAATAAGAGTAATAAGTATAGTAATTGTCGTTCTATCGATCATTTAAGCATAATATGGCTAATAATATGAGTTAGATTGATAGTAATAACAGTAATAAGTATAGTAATTGTCGTTCTATCGACAATATAAGCATAATATGGCTAATAATATGAGCTAGATTGATAATACTAAGAGTAGTGAGTATAGTAATTCTCGTTCTATCGATCATAGAAGCTTAATATGGCTAATAATATGAGTTAGATTGATAATAATAAGAGTAATGAGTATAGTAATTGTAGTTCTATCGATCATATCTGCATAATATGGTTAATAATATGAGTTAGATTGATAATAATAAGAGTAATAAGTATAGTAATTGTAGTTCTATTGCTCATATAAGCATAATATGGCTAATAATATGAGTTAGGTTCATAATAATAAGAGTAATAAGGACAGTAATTGTCGTTCTATCGATCATTTAAGCATAATATGGCTAATAATATGAGTTAGATTGATAATAATAAGAGTAGTAAGTATAGCAAATGTCGTGCTATCGATCATATCTGCATAAAATGGTTAATAATATGAGTTAGATTGATAATAGTAAGAGTAATGTGTATAGTAAATGTCGTTCTGTCGATCATATAAGCATAATAGGGCTAATAATATGAGTTAGATTGATAATAATAAGAGTAATGAGTATAGTAATTGTCGTTCTATCGATATTATAAGCATAATATGGCTTATAATAAGAGTTAGATTGATAATAATAAGAGTAATGAGTATAGTAATTGTAGTTCTATCGATCATATCTGCATAATATGGTTAATAATATGAGTTAGATTCATAATAATAAGAGTAATAAGTATAGTAATTGTCGTTCTATCGATCATATAAGCATAATATGGGTAATAATATGAGTTAAATTGATAATAATAAGAGTAATAAGTATAGTAATTGCCGTTCTATCGATCATTTAAGCATAATATGGCTAATAATATGAGTTAGATTGATAATACTAAGAGTAGTGAGTATAGTAATTCTCGTTCTATCGATCATATAAGCATAATATGGCCAATAATATGAGTTAGATTGATAATAATAAGAGTAATGAGTATAGTAATTGTAGTTCTATCGATCATATCTGCATAATATGGTTAATAATATGAGTTGGATTCATAATAATAAGAGTAATAAGTATAGTAATTGTCGTTCTATCGATCATATAAGCATAATATGGCTAATAATATGAGTTAGATTGATAATAATAAGAGTAGTAAGTATAGTAAATGTCGTGCTATCGATCATATCTGCACAATATGGTTAATAATATGAGTTAGATTGATAATAATAAGAGTAATAAGTATAGTAATTGTCGTTCTATCGATCATTTAAGCATAATATGGCTAATAATATGAGTTAGATTGATAGTAATAACAGTAATAAGTATAGTAATTGTCGTTCTATCGACAATATAAGCATAATATGGCTAATAATATGAGCTAGATTGATAATACTAAGAGTAGTGAGTATAGTAATTCTCGTTCTATCGATCATATAAGCATAATATGGCTAATAATATGAGTTATATTGATAATAATAAGAGTAATAAGTACAGTAATTGTCGTTCTATCGATCATATACGCATAATAAGGCTAATGATATGAGTTAGAGTGATAATACTAAGAGTAGTGAGTATAGTAATTCTCATTCTATCGATCATATAAGCATAATATGGCTAATAATATGAGTTAGATTGATAATACTAAGGGTAATGAGTATAGTAATTGTCGTTCTATCGATCACATAAGCATAATATGGGTAATAATATGAGTTAGATTGATAACAATAAGAGTAATAAGTATAGTAATTGACGTTCTATCGATCATATAAGCATAATATGGCTAATAATATGAGTTAGATTGATAATAATAACAGTAATAAGTATAGTAATTGTCGTTCTATCGATATTATAAGCATAATATGGCTAATAATATGAGTTAGATTGATAATACTAAGAGTAGTGAGTATAGTAATTCTCGTTCTATCGATCATATAAGCATAATATGGCTAATAATATGAGTTAGATTGATAATAATAAGAGTAATAAGTATAGTAATTGTCGTTCTATCGATCATATAAGCATAATATGGCTAATAATATGAGTTAGATTGATAACAATAAGAGTAATAAGTATAGTAATTGTCGTTCTATCGATCATATAAGCATAATATGGCTAATAATATGAGTTAGAGTAATAATATTAAGAGTAGTGAGTATAGTAATTCTCGTTCTATCGATCATATAAGCATAATATGGCTAATAATATGAGTTAGATTGATAATAATAAGAGTAATAAGTATAGTAATTGTCGTTCTATCGATCATATCTGCATAATATGGTTAATAACATGAGTTAGATTGATAATAGTGAGTGTAATAAGTATAGTAATTGTCGTTCTGTCGATCATATAAGCATAACATGGCTAATAATATGAGTTAGATTGATAATAATAAGAGTAATGAGTATAGTAATTGTCGTTCTATCGATATTATAAGCATAATATGGCTTATAATAAGAGTTAGATTGATAATAATAAGAGTAATGAGTATAGTAATTGTAGTTCTATCGATCATATCTGCATAATATGGTTAATAATATGAGTTAGATTCATAATAATAAGAGTAATAAGTATAGTAATTGTCGTTCTATCGATCATATAAGCATAATATGGGTAATAATATGAGTTAAATTGATAATAATAAGAGTAATAAGTATAGTAATTGCCGTTCTATCGATCATTTAAGCATAATATGGCTAATAATATGAGTTAGATTGATAATACTAAGAGTAGTGAGTATAGTAATTCTCGTTCTATCGATCATATAAGCATAATATGGCCAATAATATGAGTTAGATTGATAATAATAAGAGTAATGAGTATAGTAATTGTAGTTCTATCGATCATATCTGCATAATATGGTTAATAATATGAGTTGGATTCATAATAATAAGAGTAATAAGTATAGTAATTGTCGTTCTATCGATCATATAAGCATAATATGGCTAATAATATGAGTTAGATTGATAATAATAAGAGTAGTAAGTATAGTAAATGTCGTGCTATCGATCATATCTGCACAATATGGTTAATAATATGAGTTAGATTGATAATAATAAGAGTAATAAGTATAGTATTTGTCGTTTTATCGATCATATAAGCATAATATGGCTAATAATATGAGTTAGATTCATAACAATAAGAGTAGTATGTATAGTAATTGTCGTTCTATCGATCATATAAGCATAATTTGGCTAATAATATGAGTTAGATTGATAATAATAAGAGTAATAAGTATAGTAATTGTCGTTCTATCGATCATTTAAGCATAATATGGCTAATAATATGAGTTAGATTGATAGTAATAACAGTAATAAGTATAGTAATTGTCGTTCTATCGACAATATAAGCATAATATGGCTAATAATATGAGCTAGATTGATAATACTAAGAGTAGTGAGTATAGTAATTCTCGTTCTATCGATCATATAAGCATAATATGGCTAATAATATGAGTTATATTGATAATAATAAGAGTAATAAGTACAGTAATTGTCGTTCTATCGATCATATACGCATAATAAGGCTAATGATATGAGTTAGAGTGATAATACTAAGAGTAGTGAGTATAGTAATTCTCATTCTATCGATCATATAAGCATAATATGGCTAATAATATGAGTTAGATTGATAATACTAAGAGTAATGAGTATAGTAATTGTCGTTCTATCGATCACATAAGCATAATATGGGTAATAATATGAGTTAGATTGATAACAATAAGAGTAATAAGTATAGTAATTGTCGTTCTATCGATCATATAAGCATAATATGGCTAATAATATGAGTTAGATTGATAATAATAACAGTAATAAGTATAGTAATTGTCGTTCTATCGATATTATAAGCATAATATGGCTAATAATATGAGTTAGATTGATAATACTAAGAGTAGTGAGTATAGTAATTCTCGTTCTATCGATCATATAAGCATAATATGGCTAATAATATGAGTTAGATTGATAAGAATAAGAGTAATAAGTATAGTAATTGTCGTTCTATCGATCATATAAGCATAATATGGCTAATAATATGAGTTAGATTGATAACAATAAGAGTAATAAGTATAGTAATTGTCGTTCTATCGATCATATAAGCATAATATGGCTAATAATATGAGTTAGAGTAATAATATTAAGAGTAGTGAGTATAGTAATTCTCGTTCTATCGATCATATAAGCATAATATGGCTAATAATATGAGTTAGATTGATAATAATAAGAGTAATAAGTATAGTAATTGTCGTTCTATCGATCATATCTGCATAATATGGTTAATAACATGAGTTAGATTGATAATAGTGAGTGTAATAAGTATAGTAATTGTCGTTCTGCCGATCATATAAGCATAACATGGCTAATAATATGAGTTAGATTGATAATAATAAGAGTAATGAGTATAGTAATTGTCGTTCTATCGATCATATAAGCATAATATGGCTAATAATATGAGTTAGATTGATAATAATAAGAGTAATGAGTATAGTAATTGTAGTTCTATAGATCATATCTGCATAATATGGTTAATAATATGAGTTAGATTGATAATAATAAGAGTAATAAGTATAGTAATTGTCGTTCTATCGATCATTTAAGCATAATATGGCTAATAATATGAGTTAGATTGATAATAATAAGAGTAATAAGTATAGTAATTGTCGTTCTATCGATAATATAAGCATAATATGGCTAATAATATGAGTTAGATTGATAATACTAAGAGTAGTGAGTATAGTAATTCTCGTTCTATCGATCATATAAGCATTATATGGCTAATAATATGAGTTAGATTGATAATAATAAGAGTAATAAGTATAGTAATTGTCGTTCTATCGATCATATAAGCATAATATGGCTAATAATATGAGTTAGATTGATAACAATAAGAGTAATAAGTATATTAATTGTCGTTCTATCGATCATATAACCATAATATGGCTAATAATATGAGTTAGAGTAATAATATTAAGAGTAGTGAGTATAGTAATTCTCGTTCTATCGATCATATAAGCGTAATATGGCTAATAATATGAGTTAGATTGATAATAATAAGAGTAATAAGTATAGTAATTGTCGTTCTATCGATCATATCTGCATAATATGGTTAATAACATGAGTTAGATTGATAATAGTGAGTGTAATAAGTATAGTAATTGTCGTTCTGTCGATCATATAAGCATAATATGGCTAATAATATGAGTCAGATTGATAATAATAAGAGTAATGAGTATAGTAATTGTCGTTCTATCGATCATATAAGCATAATATGGCTAATAATATGAGTTAGATTGATAATAATAAGAGTAATGAGTATAGTAATTGTCGTTCTATCGATCATATAAGCATAATATGGCTAATAATATGAGTTAGATTGGTAATACTAAGAGTAGTGAGTATAGTAATTGTAGTTCTATCGATCATATCTGCATAATATGGTTAATAATATGAGTTGGATTCATAATAATAAGAGGAATAAGTATAGTAATTATCGTTCTATCGATCATATAAGCATAATATGGCTAATAATATGAGTTAGATTGATAATAATAAGAGAAATAAGAATAGTAATTGTCGTTCTATCGATCATTTAAGCATAATATGGCTAATAATATGAGTTAGATTGATAGTAATAACAGTAATAAGTATAGTAATTGTCGTTCTGTCGATAATATAAGCATAATATGGCTAATAATATGAGTTAGATTGATAATACTAAGAGTAGTGAGTATAGTAATTCTCGTTCTATCGATCATATAAGCATAATATGGCTAATAATATGGATTAGATTGATAATAATAAGAGTAATGAGTATAGTAATTGTAGTTCTATCGATCATTTGAGCATAATATGGCTAATAATATGAGTTAGATTGATGATAATAACAGTAATCTGTATAGTAATTGGCGTTCTATCGATATTATAAGCATAATATGGCTAATAATAAGAGTTAGATTGATAATAATAAGAGTAATGAGTATAGTAATTGTAGTTCTATCGATCATATCTGCATAATATGGTTAATAATATGAGTTAGATTGGTAACAGTGAGTGTAATAAGTATAGTAATTGTCGTTCTGTCGATCATATTAGCATAATATAGCTAATAATATGGGTTAGATTGATAATAATAAGAGTAATGAGTATAGTAATTGTAGTTCTATCGATCATTTAAGCATAATATGGCTAATAATATGAGTTAGATTGATAATAATAACAGTAATAAGTATAGTAATTGTCGTTCTATCGATATTATAAGCATAATATGGCTAATAATAAGAGTTAGATTGATAATAATAAGAGTAATAAGTATAGTAATTGTAGTTCTATTGCTCATATAAGCATAATATGGCTAATAATATGAGTTAGATTGATAATAGTAAGAGTAATAAGTATAGTAATTGTCGTTCTATCGATCATTTAAGCATAATATGGCTAATAATATGAGTTAGATTGATAATAATAAGAGTAGTAAGTATAGTAAATGTCGTGCTATCGATCATATCTGCACAATATGGTTAATAATATGAGTTAGATTGATAACAGTGAGTGTAATAAGTATAGTAATTGTCGTTCTATCGATCATTTATGCATAATATGGCGAATAATATGAGTTGGGTTGATAAAAATAAGAATAATAAGTATAGTAATTGTCGTTCTATCGATCATATAAGCATAATATTGCTAATAATATGAGTTAGGTTGATAATAATAAGAGTAATAAGTATAGTAAATGTCGTGCTATCGATCATATCTGCATAATATGGTTAATAATATGAGTTAGATTGATAATAGTGGGTGTAATAAGTATAGTAATTGTCGTTCTATCGATCATTTTAGCATAATATGGTTAATAATATGAGTTAGATTGATAATAATAAGAGTAATAAGTATAGTATTTGTCGTTTTATCGATCATATAAGCATAATATGGCTAATAATATGAGTTAGATTCATAACAATAAGAGTAATATGTATAGTAATTGTCGTTCTATCGATCATATAAGCATAATTTGGCTAATAATATGAGTTAGATTGATAATAATAAGAGTAATAAGTATAGTAATTGTCGTTCTATCGATCATTTAAGCATAATATGGCTAATAATATGAGTTAGGTTGATAGTAATAACAGTAATAAGTATAGTAATTGTCGTTCTATCGACAATATAAGCATAATATGGCTAATAATATGAGCTAGATTGATAATACTAAGAGTAGTGAGTATAGTAATTCTCGTTCTATCGATCATATAAGCATAATATGGCTAATAATATGAGTTATATTGATAATAATAAGAGTAATAAGTACAGTAATTGTCGTTCTATCGATCATATAAGCATAATAAGGCTAATGATATGAGTTAGAGTGATAATACTAAGAGTAGTGAGTATAGTAATTCTCATTCTATCGATCATATAAGCATAATATGGCTAATAATATGAGTTAGATTGATAATACTAAGAGTAATGAGTATAGTAATTGTAGTTCTATCGATCATATCTGCATAATATGGATAATAATATGAGTTAGATTCATAATAATAAGAGTAATAGGTATAGCAAATGTCGTGCGATCGATCATATCTGCATAATATGGTTAATAATATGAGTTAGATTGATAATAATAAGAGTAATAAGTATAGTAATTGTCGTTCTATCGATCATATAAGCATAATATGGGTAATAATATGAGTTAGATTGATAACAATAAGAGTAATAAGTATAGTAATTGTCGTTCTATCGATCATATAAGCATAATATGGCTAATAGTATGAGTTAGATTGATAATAATAACAGTAATAAGTATAGTAATTGTCGTTCTATCGATATTATAAGCATAATATGGCTAATAATATGAGTTAGATTGATAATACTAAGAGTAGTGAGTATAGTAATTCTCGTTCTATCGATCATATAGGCATAATATGGCTAATAATATGAGTTAGATTGATAATAATAAGAGTAATAAGTATAGTAATTGTCGTTCTATCGATCATATAAGCATAATATGGCTAATAATATGAGTTAGATTGATAACAATAAGAGTAATAAGTATAGTAATTGTCATTCTATCGATCATATAAGCATAATATGGCTAATAATATGAGTTAGATTGATAATAATAAGAGTAATGAGTATAGTAATTGTAGTTCTATCGATCATATCTGCATAATATGGTTAATAATATGAGTTAGATTCATAATAATAAGAGTAATAAGTATAGTAATTGTCGTTCTATCGATCATATAAGCATAATATGGGTAATAATATGAGTTAAATTGATAATAATAAGAGTAATAAGTATAGTAATTGCCGTTCTATCGACCATTTAAGCATAATATGGCTAATAATGTGAGTTAGATTGATAATACTAAGAGTAGTGAGTATAGTAATTCTCGTTCTATCGATCATATAAGCATAATATGGCCAATAATATGAGTTAGATTGATAATAATAAGAGTAATGAGTATAGTAATTGTAGTTCTATCGATCATATCTGCATAATATGGTTAATAATATGAGTTAGATTGATAATAATAAGAGTAATAAGTATAGTAATTGTAGTTCTATCGATCATATCTGCATAATATGGTTAATAATATGAGTTAGATTCATAATAATAAGAGTAATAGGTATAGTAAATGTCGTGCTATCGATCATATCTGCATAATATGGTTAATAATATGAGTTAGATTCATAATAATAAGAGTAATAGGTATAGTAAATGTCGTGCTATCGATCATATCTGCATAATATGGTTAATAAAATGAGTTAGATTGATAATAATAAGAGTAATAAGTAGAGTAATTGTCGTTCTATCGATCATATAAGCGTAATATGGCTAATAATATGAGTTAGATTGATAATAGTAAGAGTAATAAGTATAGTAATTGTCGTTCTATCGATCATTTAAGCATAATATGGCTAATAATATGAGTTAGATTGATAGTAATAACATCAATAAGTATAGTAATTGTCGTTCTATCGATAATATAAGCATAATATGGTTAATAATATGAGTTAGATTGATAATAATAAGAGTAATAAGTATAGTATTTGTCGTTTTATCGATCATATAAGCATAATATGGCTAATAATATGAGTTAGATTCATAACAATAAGAGTAATAAGTATAGTAATTGTCGTTCTATCGATCATATAAGCATAATTTGGCTAATAATATGAGTTAGATTGATAATAATAAGAGTAATAAGTATAGTAATTGTCGTTCTATCGATCATTTAAGCATAATATGGCTAATAATATGAGTTAGATTGATAGTAATAACAGTAATAAGTATAGTAATTGTCGTTCTATCGACAATATAAGCATAATATGGCTAATAATATGAGCTAGATTGATAATACTAGGAGTAGTGAGTATAGTAATTCTCGTTCTATCGATCATATAAGCAAAATATGGCTAATAATATGAGTTATATTGATAATAATAAGAGTAATAAGTACAGTAATTGTCGTTCTATCGATCATATAAGCATAATAAGGCTAATGATATGAGTTAGATTCATAATAATAAGAGTAATAGGTATAGCAAATGTCGTGCGATCGATCATATCTGCATAATATGGTTAATAATATGAGTTAGATTGATAATAATAAGAATAATAAGTATAGTAATTGTCGTTCTATCGATCATTTAAGCATAATATGGCTAATAATATGAGTTAGATTGATAGTAATAACATCAATAAGTATAGTAATTGTCGTTCTATTGATAATATAAGCATAATATGGTTAATAATATGAGTTAGATTGATAATAATAAGAGTAATGAGTATAGTAATTGTCGTTCTATCGATCATATAAGCATAATATGGCTAATAATATGAGTTAGATTGGTAATACTAAGAGTAGTGAGTATAGTAATTGTAGTTCTATCGATCATTTAAGCATAATATGGCTAATAATATGAGTTGGATTGATAATAATAAAAGTAATACGTATAGTAATTGTCGTTCTATCGATAATATAAGCATAATATGGCTAATAATATGAGTTAGATTGATAATACTAAGAGTCGTGAGTATAGTAATTCTCGTTCTATCGATCATAGAAGCTTAATATGGCTAATAATATGAGTTAGATTGATAATAATAAGAGTAATGAGTATAGTAATTGTAGTTCTATCGATCATATCTGCATAATATGGTTAATAATATGAGTTAGATTGATAATAATAAGAGTAATAAGTATAGTAATTGTAGTTCTATTGCTCATATAAGCATAATATGGCTAATAATATGAGTTAGGTTCATAATAATAAGAGTAATAAGGATAGTAATTGTCGTTCTATCGATCATTTAAGCATAATATGGCTAATAATATGAGTTAGATTGATAATAATAAGAGTAGTAAGTATAGTAAATGTCGTGCTATCGATCATATCTGCATAAAATGGTTAATAATATGAGTTAGATTGATAATAGTAAGAGTAATGTGTATAGCAAATGTCGTTCTGTCGATCATATAAGCATAATAGGGCTAATAATATGAGTTAGATTGATAATAATAAGAGTAATGAGTATAGTAATTGTCGTTCTATCGATCATATCTGCATAATATGGTTAATAATATGAGTTAGATTCATAATAATAAGAGTAATAAGTATAGTAATTGTCGTTCTATCGATCATATAAGCATAATATGGGTAATAATATGAGTTAAATTGATAATAATAAGAGTAATAAGTATAGTAATTGCCGTTCTATCGATCATTTAAGCATAATATGGCTAATAATATGAGTTAGATTGATAATACTAAGAGTAGTGAGTATAGTAATTCTCGTTCTATCGATCATATAAGCATAATATGGCCAATAATATGAGTTAGATTGATAATAATAAGAGTAATGAGTATAGTAATTCTCGTTCTATCGATCATATAAGCATAATATGGCTAATAATATGAGTTATATTGATAATAATAAGAGTAATAAGTACAGTAATTGTCGTTCTATCGATCATATACGCATAATAAGGCTAATGATATGAGTTAGAGTGATAATACTAAGAGTAGTGAGTATAGTAATTCTCATTCTATCGATCATATAAGCATAATATGGCTAATAATATGAGTTAGATTGATAATACTAAGAGTAATGAGTATAGTAATTGTCGTTCTATCGATCACATAAGCATAATATGGGTAATAATATGAGTTAGATTGATAACAATAAGAGTAATAAGTATAGTAATTGTCGTTCTATCGATCATATAAGCATAATATGGCTAATAATATGAGTTAGATTGATAATAATAACAGTAATAAGTATAGTAATTGTCGTTCTATCGATATTATAAGCATAATATGGCTAATAATATGAGTTAGATTGATAATACTAAGAGTAGTGAGTATAGTAATTCTCGTTCTATCGATCATATAAGCATAATATGGCTAATAATATGAGTTAGATTGATAATAATAAGAGTAATAAGTATAGTAATTGTCGTTCTATCGATCATATAAGCATAATATGGCTAATAATATGAGTTAGATTGATAACAATAAGAGTAATAAGTATAGTAATTGTCGTTCTATCGATCATATAAGCATAATATGGCTAATAATATGAGTTAGAGTAATAATATTAAGAGTAGTGAGTATAGTAATTCTCGTTCTATCGATCATATAAGCATAATATGGCTAATAATATGAGTTAGATTGATAATAATAAGAGTAATAAGTATAGTAATTGTCGTTCTATCGATCATATCTGCATAATATGGTTAATAACATGAGTTAGATTG
This sequence comes from Megachile rotundata, assembly GCF_050947335.1. Lineage (NCBI taxonomy): Eukaryota > Metazoa > Arthropoda > Insecta > Hymenoptera > Megachilidae > Megachile > Megachile rotundata. Next base: position 52,597 of record NW_027473794.1, read on the forward strand.
ATAATAGTGAGTGTAATAAGTATAGTAATTGTCGTTCTGTCGATCATATAAGCATAACATGGCTAATAATATGAGTTAGATTGATAATAATAAGAGTAATGAGTATAGTAATTGTCGTTCTATCGATATTATAAGCATAATATGGCTTATAATAAGAGTTAGATTGATAATAATAAGAGTAATGAGTATAGTAATTGTAGTTCTATCGATCATATCTGCATAATATGGTTAATAATATGAGTTAGATTCATAATAATAAGAGTAATAAGTATAGTAATTGTCGTTCTATCGATCATATAAGCATAATATGGGTAATAATATGAGTTAAATTGATAATAATAAGAGTAATAAGTATAGTAATTGCCGTTCTATCGATCATTTAAGCATAATATGGCTAATAATATGAGTTAGATTGATAATACTAAGAGTAGTGAGTATAGTAATTCTCGTTCTATCGATCATATAAGCATAATATTGCCAATAATATGAGTTAGATTGATAATAATAAGAGTAATGAGTATAGTAATTGTAGTTCTATCGATCATATCTGCATAATATGGTTAATAATATGAGTTGGATTCATAATAATAAGAGTAATAAGTATAGTAATTGTCGTTCTATCGATCATATAAGCATAATATGGCTAATAATATGAGTTAGATTGATAATAATAAGAGTAGTAAGTATAGTAAATGTCGTGCTATCGATCATATCTGCACAATATGGTTAATAATATGAGTTAGATTGATAATAATAAGAGTAATAAGTATAGTATTTGTCGTTTTATCGATCATATAAGCATAATATGGCTAATAATATGAGTTAGATTCATAACAATAAGAGTAGTATGTATAGTAATTGTCGTTCTATCGATCATATAAGCATAATTTGGCTAATAATATGAGTTAGATTGATAATAGTAAGAGTAATAAGTATAGTAATTGTCGTTCTATCGATCATTTAAGCATAATATGGCTAATAATATGAGTTAGATTGATAGTAATAACAGTAATAAGTATAGTAATTGTCGTTCTATCGACAATATAAGCATAATATGGCTAATAATATGAGCTAGATTGATAATACTAAGAGTAGTGAGTATAGTAATTCTCGTTCTATCGATCATAGAAGCTTAATATGGCTAATAATATGAGTTAGATTGATAATAATAAGAGTAATGAGTATAGTAATTGTAGTTCTATCGATCACATCTGCATAATATGGTTAATAATATGAGTTAGATTGATAATAATAAGAGTAATAAGTATAGTAATTGTAGTTCTATTGCTCATATAAGCATAATATGGCTAATAATATGAGTTAGGTTCATAATAATAAGAGTAATAAGGATAGTAATTGTCGTTCTATCGATCATTTAAGCATAATATGGCTAATAATATGAGTTAGATTGATAATAATAAGAGTAGTAAGTATAGCAAATGTCGTGCTATCGATCATATCTGCATAAAATGGTTAATAATATGAGTTAGATTGATAATAGTAAGAGTAATGTGTATAGTAAATGTCGTTCTGTCGATCATATAAGCATAATAGGGCTAATAATATGAGTTAGATTGATAATAATAAGAGTAATGAGTATAGTAATTGTCGTTCTATCGATATTATAAGCATAATATGGCTTATAATAAGAGTTAGATTGATAATAATAAGAGTAATGAGTATAGTAATTGTAGTTCTATCGATCATATCTGCATAATATGGTTAATAATATGAGTTAGATTCATAATAATAAGAGTAATAAGTATAGTAATTGTCGTTCTATCGATCATATAAGCATAATATGGGTAATAATATGAGTTAAATTGATAATAATAAGAGTAATAAGTATAGTAATTGCCGTTCTATCGATCATTTAAGCATAATATGGCTAATAATATGAGTTAGATTGATAATACTAAGAGTAGTGAGTATAGTAATTCTCGTTCTATCGATCATATAAGCATAATATGGCCAATAATATGAGTTAGATTGATAATAATAAGAGTAATGAGTATAGTAATTGTAGTTCTATCGATCATATCTGCATAATATGGTTAATAATATGAGTTGGATTCATAATAATAAGAGTAATAAGTATAGTAATTGTCGTTCTATCGATCATATAAGCATAATATGGCTAATAATATGAGTTAGATTGATAATAATAAGAGTAGTAAGTATAGTAAATGTCGTGCTATCGATCATATCTGCACAATATGGTTAATAATATGAGTTAGATTGATAATAATAAGAGTAATAAGTATAGTAATTGTCGTTCTATCGATCATTTAAGCATAATATGGCTAATAATATGAGTTAGATTGATAGTAATAACAGTAATAAGTATAGTAATTGTCGTTCTATCGACAATATAAGCATAATATGGCTAATAATATGAGCTAGATTGATAATACTAAGAGTAGTGAGTATAGTAATTCTCGTTCTATCGATCATTTAAGCATAATATGGCTAATAATATGAGTTAGATTGATAGTAATAACATCAATAAGTATAGTAATTGTCGTTCTATCGATAATATAAGCATAATATGGTTAATAATATGAGTTAGATTGATAATAATAAGAGTAATGAGTATAGTAATTGTCGTTCTATCGATCATATAAGCATAATATGGCTAATAATATGAGTTAGATTGGTAATACTAAGAGTAGTGAGTATAGTAATTGTAGTTCTATCGATCATTTAAGCATAATATGGCTAATAATATGAGTTGGATTGATAATAATAAAAGTAATACGTATAGTAATTGTCGTTCTATCGATAATATAAGCATAATATGGCTAATAATATGAGTTAGATTGATAATACTAAGAGTCGTGAGTATAGTAATTCTCGTTCTATCGATCATAGAAGCTTAATATGGCTAATAATATGAGTTAGATTGATAATAATAAGAGTAATGAGTATAGTAATTGTAGTTCTATCGATCATATCTGCATAATATGGTTAATAATATGAGTTAGATTGATAATAATAAGAGTAATAAGTATAGTAATTGTAGTTCTATTGCTCATATAAGCATAATATGGCTAATAATATGAGTTAGGTTCATAATAATAAGAGTAATAAGGATAGTAATTGTCGTTCTATCGATCATTTAAGCATAATATGGCTAATAATATGAGTTAGATTGATAATAATAAGAGTAGTAAGTATAGTAAATGTCGTGCTATCGATCATATCTGCATAAAATGGTTAATAATATGAGTTAGATTGATAATAGTAAGAGTAATGTGTATAGTAAATGTCGTTCTGTCGATCATATAAGCATAATAGGGCTAATAATATGAGTTAGATTGATAATAATAAGAGTAATGAGTATAGTAATTGTCGTTCTATCGATCATATCTGCATAATATGGTTAATAATATGAGTTAGATTCATAATAATAAGAGTAATAAGTATAGTAATTGTCGTTCTATCGATCATATAAGCATAATATGGGTAATAATATGAGTTAAATTGATAATAATAAGAGTAATAAGTATAGTAATTGCCGTTCTATCGATCATTTAAGCATAATATGGCTAATAATATGAGTTAGATTGATAATACTAAGAGTAGTGAGTATAGTAATTCTCGTTCTATCGATCATATAAGCATAATATGGCCAATAATATGAGTTAGATTGATAATAATAAGAGTAATGAGTATAGTAATTGTAGTTCTATCGATCATATCTGCATAATATGGTTAATAATATGAGTTGGATTCATAATAATAAGAGTAATAAGTATAGTAATTGTCGTTCTATCGATCATATAAGCATAATATGGCTAATAATATGAGTTAGATTGATAATAATAAGAGTAGTAAGTATAGTAAATGTCGTGCTATCGATCATATCTGCACAATATGGTTAATAATATGAGTTAGATTGATAATAATAAGAGTAATAAGTATAGTAATTGTCGTTCTATCGATCATTTAAGCATAATATGGCTAATAATATGAGTTAGATTGATAGTAATAACAGTAATAAGTATAGTAATTGTCGTTCTATCGACAATATAAGCATAATATGGCTAATAATATGAGCTAGATTGATAATACTAAGAGTAGTGAGTATAGTAATTCTCGTTCTATCGATCATATAAGCATAATATGGCTAATAATATGAGTTATATTGATAATAATAAGAGTAATAAGTACAGTAATTGTCGTTCTATCGATCATATACGCATAATAAGGCTAATGATATGAGTTAGAGTGATAATACTAAGAGTAGTGAGTATAGTAATTCTCATTCTATCGATCATATAAGCATAATATGGCTAATAATATGAGTTAGATTGATAATACTAAGAGTAATGAGTATAGTAATTGTCGTTCTATCGATCACATAAGCATAATATGGGTAATAATATGAGTTAGATTGATAACAATAAGAGTAATAAGTATAGTAATTGTCGTTCTATCGATCATATAAGCATAATATGGCTAATAATATGAGTTAGATTGATAATAATAACAGTAATAAGTATAGTAATTGTCGTTCTATCGATATTATAAGCATAATATGGCTAATAATATGAGTTAGATTGATAATACTAAGAGTAGTGAGTATAGTAATTCTCGTTCTATCGATCATATAAGCATAATATGGCTAATAATATGAGTTAGATTGATAATAATAAGAGTAATAAGTATAGTAATTGTCGTTCTATCGATCATATAAGCATAATATGGCTAATAATATGAGCTAGATTGATAACAATAAGAGTAATAAGTATAGTAATTGTCGTTCTATCGATCATATAAGCATAATATGGCTAATAATATGAGTTAGAGTAATAATATTAAGAGTAGTGAGTATAGTAATTCTCGTTCTATCGATCATATAAGCATAATATGGCTAATAATATGAGTTAGATTGATAATAATAAGAGTAATAAGTATAGTAATTGTCGTACTATCGATCATATCTGCATAATATGGTTAATAACATGAGTTAGATTGATAATAGTGAGTGTAATAAGTATAGTAATTGTCGTTCTGTCGATCATATAAGCATAACATGGCTAATAATATGAGTTAGATTGATAATAATAAGAGTAATGAGTATAGTAATTGTCGTTCTATCGATATTATAAGCATAATATGGCTTATAATAAGAGTTAGATTGATAATAATAAGAGTAATGAGTATAGTAATTGTAGTTCTATCGATCATATCTGCATAATATGGTTAATAATATGAGTTAGATTCATAATAATAAGAGTAATAAGTATAGTAATTGTCGTTCTATCGATCATATAAGCATAATATGGGTAATAATATGAGTTAAATTGATAATAATAAGAGTAATAAGTATAGTAATTGCCGTTCTATCGATCATTTAAGCATAATATGGCTAATAATATGAGTTAGATTGATAATACTAAGAGTAGTGAGTATAGTAATTCTCGTTCTATCGATCATATAAGCATAATATGGCCAATAATATGAGTTAGATTGATAATAATAAGAGTAATGAGTATAGTAATTGTAGTTCTATCGATCATATCTGCATAATATGGTTAATAATATGAGTTGGATTCATAATAATAAGAGTAATAAGTATAGTAATTGTCGTTCTATCGATCATTTAAGCATAATATGGCTAATAATATGAGTTAGATTGATAGTAATAACAGTAATAAGTATAGTAATTGTCGTTCTATCGACAATATAAGCATAATATGGCTAATAATATGAGCTAGATTGATAATACTAAGAGTAGTGAGTATAGTAATTCTCGTTCTATCGATCATATAAGCATAATATGGCTAATAATATGAGTTATATTGATAATAATAAGAGTAATAAGTACAGTAATTGTCGTTCTATCGATCATATACGCATAATAAGGCTAATGATATGAGTTAGAGTGATAATACTAAGAGTAGTGAGTATAGTAATTCTCATTCTATCGATCATATAAGCATAATATGGCTAATAATATGAGTTAGATTGATAATACTAAGAGTAATGAGTATAGTAATTGTCGTTCTATCGATATTATAAGCATAATATGGCTAATAATATGAGTTAGATTGATAATACTAAGAGTAGTGAGTATAGTAATTCTCGTTCTATCGATCATATAAGCATAATATGGCTAATAATATGAGTTAGATTGATAATAATAAGAGTAATAAGTATAGTAATTGTCGTTCTATCGATCATATAAGCATAATATGGCTAATAATATGAGTTAGATTGATAACAATAAGAGTAATAAGTATAGTAATTGTCGTTCTATCGATCATATAAGCATAATATGGCTAATAATATGAGTTAGAGTAATAATATTAAGAGTAGTGAGTATAGTAATTCTCGTTCTATCGATCATATAAGCATAATATGGCTAATAATATGAGTTAGATTGATAATAATAAGAGTAATAAGTATAGTAATTGTCGTTCTATCGATCATATCTGCATAATATGGTTAATAACATGAGTTAGATTGATAATAGTGAGTGTAATAAGTATAGTAATTGTCGTTCTGTCGATCATATAAGCATAACATGGCTAATAATATGAGTTAGATTGATAATAATAAGAGTAATGAGTATAGTAATTGTCGTTCTATCGATATTATAAGCATAATATGGCTTATAATAAGAGTTAGATTGATAATAATAAGAGTAATGAGTATAGTAATTGTAGTTCTATCGATCATATCTGCATAATATGGTTAATAATATGAGTTAGATTCATAATAATAAGAGTAATAAGTATAGTAATTGTCGTTCTATCGATCATATAAGCATAATATGGGTAATAATATGAGTTAAATTGATAATAATAAGAGTAATAAGTATAGTAATTGCCGTTCTATCGATCATTTAAGCATAATATGGCTAATAATATGAGTTAGATTGATAATACTAAGAGTAGTGAGTATAGTAATTCTCGTTCTATCGATCATATAAGCATAATATGGCCAATAATATGAGTTAGATTGATAATAATAAGAGTAATGAGTATAGTAATTGTAGTTCTATCGATCATATCTGCATAATATGGTTAATAATATGAGTTGGATTCATAATAATAAGAGTAATAAGTATAGTAATTGTCGTTCTATCGATCATATAAGCATAATATGGCTAATAATATGAGTTAGATTGATAATAATAAGAGTAGTAAGTATAGTAAATGTCGTGCTATCGATCATATCTGCACAATATGGTTAATAATATGAGTTAGATTGATAATAATAAGAGTAATAAGTATAGTATTTGTCGTTTTATCGATCATATAAGCATAATATGGCTAATAATATGAGTTAGATTCATAACAATAAGAGTAGTATGTATAGTAATTGTCGTTCTATCGATCATATAAGCATAATTTGGCTAATAATATGAGTTAGATTGATAATAATAAGAGTAATAAGTATAGTAATTGTCGTTCTATCGATCATTTAAGCATAATATGGCTAATAATATGAGTTAGATTGATAGTAATAACAGTAATAAGTATAGTAATTGTCGTTCTATCGACAATATAAGCATAATATGGCTAATAATATGAGCTAGATTGATAATACTAAGAGTAGTGAGTATAGTAATTCTCGTTCTATCGATCATATAAGCATAATATGGCTAATAATATGAGTTATATTGATAATAATAAGAGTAATAAGTACAGTAATTGTCGTTCTATCGATCATATACGCATAATAAGGCTAATGATATGAGTTAGAGTGATAATACTAAGAGTAGTGAGTATAGTAATTCTCATTCTATCGATCATATAAGCATAATATGGCTAATAATATGAGTTAGATTGATAATACTAAGAGTAATGAGTATAGTAATTGTCGTTCTATCGATCACATAAGCATAATATGGGTAATAATATGAGTTAGATTGATAACAATAAGAGTAATAAGTATAGTAATTGTCGTTCTATCGATCATATAAGCATAATATGGCTAATAATATGAGTTAGATTGATAATAATAACAGTAATAAGTATAGTAATTGTCGTTCTATCGATATTATAAGCATAATATGGCTAATAATATGAGTTAGATTGATAATACTAAGAGTAGTGAGTATAGTAATTCTCGTTCTATCGATCATATAAGCATAATATGGCTAATAATATGAGTTAGATTGATAAGAATAAGAGTAATAAGTATAGTAATTGTCGTTCTATCGATCATATAAGCATAATATGGCTAATAATATGAGTTAGATTGATAACAATAAGAGTAATAAGTATAGTAATTGTCGTTCTATCGATCATATAAGCATAATATGGCTAATAATATGAGTTAGAGTAATAATATTAAGAGTAGTGAGTATAGTAATTCTCGTTCTATCGATCATATAAGCATAATATGGCTAATAATATGAGTTAGATTGATAATAATAAGAGTAATAAGTATAGTAATTGTCGTTCTATCGATCATATCTGCATAATATGGTTAATAACATGAGTTAGATTGATAATAGTGAGTGTAATAAGTATAGTAATTGTCGTTCTGCCGATCATATAAGCATAACATGGCTAATAATATGAGTTAGATTGATAATAATAAGAGTAATGAGTATAGTAATTGTCGTTCTATCGATCATATAAGCATAATATGGCTAATAATATGAGTTAGATTGATAATAATAAGAGTAATGAGTATAGTAATTGTAGTTCTATAGATCATATCTGCATAATATGGTTAATAATATGAGTTAGATTGATAATAATAAGAGTAATAAGTATAGTAATTGTCGTTCTATCGATCATTTAAGCATAATATGGCTAATAATATGAGTTAGATTGATAATAATAAGAGTAATAAGTATAGTAATTGTCGTTCTATCGATAATATAAGCATAATATGGCTAATAATATGAGTTAGATTGATAATACTAAGAGTAGTGAGTATAGTAATTCTCGTTCTAGTGACCATATAAGCATAATATGGCTAATAATATGAGTTAGATTGATAATACTAAGAGTAGTGAGTATAGTAATTCTCGTTCTATCGATCATAGAAGCATAATATGGCTAATAATATGAGTTAGATTGATAATAATAAGAGTAATGAGTATAGTAATTGTAGTTCTATCGATCATATCTGCATAATATGGTTAATAATATGAGTTAGATTGATAATAATAAGAGTAATAAGTATAGTAATTGTCGTTCTATCGATAATATAAGCATAATATGGCTAATAATATGAGTTAGATTGATAATACTAAGAGTAGTGAGTATAGTAATTCTCGTTCTAGTGACCATATAAGCATAATATGGCTAATAATATGAGTTAGATTGATAATACTAAGAGTAGTGAGTATAGTAATTCTCGTTCTATCGATCATAGAAGCATAATATGGCTAATAATATGAGTTAGATTGATAATAATAAGAGTAATGAGTATAGTAATTGTAGTTCTATCGATCATATCTGCATAATATGGTTAATAATATGAGTTAGATTGATAATAATAAGAGTAATAAGTATAGTAATTGTAGTTCTATTGCTCATATAAGCATAATATGGCTAATAATATGTGTTAGGTTCATAATAATAAGAGTAATAAGGATAGTCATTGTCGTTCTATCGATCATTTAAGCATAATATGGCTAATAATATGAGTTAGATTCATAATAATAAGAGTAGTAAGTATAGTAAATGTCGTGCTATCGATCATATCTGCATAAAATGGTTAATAATATGAGTTAGATTGATAATAGTAAGAGTAATGTGTATAGTAAATGTCGTTCTGTCGATCATATAAGCATAATAGGGCTAATAATATGAGTTAGATTGATAATAATAAGAGTAATGAGTATAGTAATTGTAGTTCTATAGATCATATCTGCATAATATGGTTAATAATATGAGTTAGATTGATAATAATAAGAGTAATAAGTATAGTAATTGTCGTTCTATCGATCATTTAAGCATAATATGGCTAATAATATGAGTTAGATTGATAATAATAAGAGTAATAAGTATAGTAATTGTCGTTCTATCGATAATATAAGCATAATATGGCTAATAATATGAGTTAGATTGATAATACTAAGAGTAGTGAGTATAGTAATTCTCGTTCTATTGACCATATAAGCATAATATGGCTAATAATATGAGTTAGATTGATAATAATAAGAGTAATAAGTATAGTAATTGTAGTTCTATCGATCATATCTGCATAATATGGTTAATAATATGAGTTACATTCATAATAATAAGAGTAATAGGTATAGTAAATGTCGTGCTATCGATCATATCTGCATAATATGGTTAATAATATGAGTTAGATTGATAATAATAAGAGTAATAAGTAGAGTAATTGTCGTTCTATCGATCATATAAGCGTAATATGGCTAATAATATGAGTTAGATTGATAATAATAAGAGTAATAAGTATAGTAATTGTCGTTCTATCGATCATTTAAGCATAATATGGCTAATAATATGAGTTAGATTGATAGTAATAACAGTAATAAGTATAGTAATTGTCGTTCTATCGATAATATAAGCATAATATGGTTAATAATATGAGTTAGATT
>NW_027473794.1:63236-91555 GCF_050947335.1 Megachile rotundata
GCTCTTATTATTATCAATCGAACTCATATTATTAGCCATATTATGCTTATATGATCGATAGGACGACAATTACTATACTCATTACTCTTATTATTATCAATCTAACTCATATTATTAGCCATATTATGCTTATATGATCGATACGACGACAATTACTATACTCATTACTCTTATTATTATCAATCTAACTCCTATTATTAGCCATATTATGCTTATATGATCGATATAACGACAATTAATATACTTATTACTCTTATTATTATCAATCTAACTCATATTATTAGCCATATTATGCTTATATGATCGATAGAACGACAATCACTACACTTATTACACTTATTATTATCAATCTAACTCATATTATTAGCCATATTATGCTTATATGATCGATAGTACGACAATTACTATACTCATTACTCTTATTATTATTAATCTAACTCATATTATTAGCCATATTATGCTTACATGATCGATAGTACAACAATTACTATACTCATTACTCTTATTATTATCAACCTAACTCATATTATTAGCCATATTATGCTTATATGATCGATACCACGACAATTACTATACTCATTACTCTTATTATTATCAATCTAACTCATATTATTAGCCATATTATGCTTATATGATCGATATAACGACAATTAATATACTTATTACACTCACTGTTATCAATCCAACTCATACTATTAACAATATTATGCAGATATGATCGATATAACGACAATTAATATACTTATTATCTTATTATTATCAATCTAACTCATACTATTAGCCATATTATGCTTATATGATCGATAGGACGCCAATTACTATACTCATTACTCTTATTATTATCAATCTAACTCATATTATTAGCCATATTATGCTTATATGATCGATAGTACGACAATTACTATACTCATTACTCTTATTATTATTAACCTAACTCATATTATTAGCCATATTATGCTTATATGATCGATACGACGACAATTAATATACTTATTACTCTTATTATTATCAATCTAACTCATATTATTAGCCATATTATGCTTATATGATCGATAGAACGACAATCACTACACTTATTACACTTATTATTATCAATCTAACTCATATTATTAGCCATATTATGCTTATATGATCGATAGAACGACAATTACTATACTTATTACTCTCATTATTATCAATCTAACTCATATTATTAGCAATATTATGGTTATATGACCGATAGAACGACAATTACTATGCTTATTAAACTTATTATTATCAATCTAACTCATATTATTAGCCATATTATGCTTATATGATCGATAGGACGACAATTACTATACTCATTACTCTTATTATTATCATTCTAACTCATATTATTAGCCATATTATGCTTTTATGATCGATAGAACGACAATCACTACACTTATTACACTTATTATTATCAATCTAACTCATATTATTAGCCATATTATGCTTATATGATCGATAGAACGACAATTACTATACTTATTACATTCACTGTTATCAATCCAACTCATATTATTAACAATATTATGCAGATATGATCGATAGGACGACAATTACTATACTCATTACACTCACTGTTATCAATCAAACTCATATTATTAGCCATATTATGGTTATATGACCGATAGAACGACAATTACAATACTTATTAATCTTATTATTATCAATCTAACTCATATTATTAGCCATATTATGCTTATATGATCGATAGAATGACAATTACTATACTTATTACACTTATTATTATCAATCTAACTCATATTATAAGCCATATTATGCTTATATGATCGATAGGACGACAATTACTATTCTCATTACTCTTATTATTATCAATCTAACTCATATTATTAGCCATATTATGCTTACATGATCGATAGTACGACAATCACTACACTTATTACACTTATTATTATCAATCTAACTCATATTATTAGCCATATTATGCTTATATGATCGATAGAACGACAATTACTATACTTATTACACTCACTGTTATCAATCCAACTCATATTATTAACAATATTATGCAGATATGATCGATAGGACGACAATTACTATACTCATTACTCTTATTATTATCAATCTAACTCATATTATTAGCCATATTATGCTCATATGATCGATAGAACGACAATTACTATACTTATTACACTCACTGTTATCAATCCAACTCATATTATTAACAATATTATGCTTATATGATCGATAGAACGACAATTACTATACCTATTACTCTCATTATTATCAATCTAACTCATATTATTAGCCATATTATGGTTATATGACCGATAGAACGACAATTACTATGCTTATTAAACTTATTATTATCAATCTAACTCATATTATTAGCCATATTATGCTCATATGATCGATAGAACGACAATTACTATACTTATTACACTCACTGTTATCAATCCAACTCATATTATTAACAATATTATGCACATATGATCGATATAACGACAATTAATATACTTATTATCTTATTATTATCAATCTAACTCATATTATTAGCCATATTATGCTTATATGATCGATAGGACGACAATTACTATACTCATTACTCTTATTATTATCAATCTAACTCATATTATTAGCCATATTATGCTTATATGATCGATAGAACGACAATCACTACACTTATTACACTTATTATTATCAATCTAACTCATAATATTAGCCATATTATGCTTATATGATCGATAGAACGACAATTACTATACTTATTACACTCACTGTTATCAATCCAACTCATATTATTAACAATATTATGCAGATATGATCGATATAACGACAATTAATATACTTATTATCTTATTATTATCAATCTAACTCATATTATTAGCCATATTATGCTTATATGATCGATAGGACGACAATTACTATACTCATTACTCTTATTATTATCAATCTAACTCATATTATTAGCCATATTATGCTTATATGATCGATATAACTACAATTACTATTCTCATTGCTCTTATTATTATCAATCGAACTCATATTATTAGCCATATTATGCTTATATGATCGATAGGACGACAATTACTATACTCATTACTCTTATTATTATCAATCTAACTCATATTATTAGCCATATTATGCTTATATGATCGATACGACGACAATTACTATACTCATTACTCTTATTATTATCAATCTAACTCATATTATTAGCCATATTATGCTTATATGATCGATATAACGACAATTACTATACTTATTACACTCACTGTTATCAATCAAACTCATATTAATAGCCATATTATGGTTATATGACCGATAGAACGACAATTACTATACTTATTACTCTTATTATTATCATTCTAACTCATATTATTAGCCATATTATGCTTATATGATCGATAGGACGACAATTACTATACTCATTACTCTTATTATTATCAATCTAACTCATATTATTAGCCATATTATGCTTATATGATCGATATAACGACAATTACTATACTAATTACACTCACTGTTATCAATCAAACTCATATTATTAGCCATATTATGGTTATATGACCGATAGAACGACAATTACAATACTTATTAATCTTATTATTATCAATCTAACTCATATTATTAGCCATATTATGCTTATATGATCGATAGAATGACAATTACTATACTTATTACACTTATTATTATCAATCTAACTCATATTATAAGCCATATTATGCTTATATGATCGATAGGACGACAATTACTATACTCATTACTCTTATTATTATCAATCTAACTCATATTATTAGCCATATTATGCTTTTATGATCGATAGGACGACAATTACTATACTCATTACTCTTATTATTATCAATCTAACTCATATTATTAGCCATATTATGCTTATATGATCGATATAACGACAATTACTATACTTATTACACTCACTGTTATCAATCAAACTCATATTATTAGCCATATTATGGTTATATGACCGATAGAACGACAATTACTATACTTATTACTCTTATTATTATCATTCTAACTCATATTATTAGCCATATTATGCTTATATGATCGATAGGACGACAATTACTATACTCATTACTCTTATTATTATCAATCTAACTCATATTATTAGCCATATTATGCTTATATGATCGATATAACGACAATTAGTATACTAATTACACTCACTGTTATCAATCTAACTCATATTATTAGCCATATTATGCTTATATGATCGATAGAATGACAATTACTATACTTATTACACTTATTATTATCAATCTAACTCATATTATAAGCCATATTATGCTTATATGATCGATAGGACGACAATTACTATTCTTATTACTCTTATTATTATCAATCTAACTCATATTATTAGCCATATTATGCTTACATGATCGACAGTACAACAATTACTATACTCATTACTCTTATTATTATCAACCTAACTCATATTATTAGCCATATTATGCTTATATGATCGATACGACGACAATTACTATACTCATTACTCTTATTATTATCAATCTAACTCATATTATTAGCCATATTATGCTTATATGATCGATATAACGACAATTAATATACTTATTACACTCACTGTTATCAATCCAACTCATATTATTAACAATATTATGCAGATATGATCGATATAACGACAATTAATATACTTATTATCTTCTTATTATCAATCTAACTCATATTATTGGCCATATTATGCTTATATGATCGATAGGACGACAATTACTATACTCATTACTCTTATTATTATCAATCTAACTCATATTATTAGCCATATTATGCTTATATGATCGATATAACTACAATTACTATTCTCATTGCTCTTATTATTATCAATCGAACTCATATTATTAGCCATATTATGCTTATATGATCGATAGGACGACAATTACTATACTCATTACTCTTATTATTATCAATCTAACTCATATTATTAGCCATATTATGCTTATATGATCGATACGACGACAATTACTATACTCATTACTCTTATTATTATCAATCTAACTCATATTATTAGCCATATTATGCTTATATGATCGATATAACGACAATTAATATACTTATTACTCTTATTATTATCAATCTAACTCATATTATTAGCCATATTATGCTTATATGATCGATAGAACGACAATCACTACACTTATTACACTTATTATTATCAATCTAACTCATATTATTAGCCATATTATGCTTATATGATCGATAGGACGACAATTACTATACTCATTACTCTTATTATTATCAATCTAACTCATATTATTAGCCATATTATGCTTTTATGATCGATAGGACGACAATTACTATACTCATTACTCTTATTATTATCAATCTAACTCATATTATTAGCCATATTATGCTTATATGATCGATATAACGACAATTACTATACTTATTACACTCACTGTTATCAATCAAACTCATATTATTAGCCATATTATGGTTATATGACCGATAGAACGACAATTACTATACTTATTACTCTTATTATTATCATTCTAACTCATATTATTAGCCATATTATGCTTATATGATCGATAGGACGACAATTACTATACTCATTACTCTTATTATTATCAATCTAACTCATATTATTAGCCATATTATGCTTATATGATCGATATAACGACAATTACTATACTAATTACACTCACTGTTATCAATCTAACTCATATTATTAGCCATATTATGCTTATATGATCGATAGAATGACAATTACTATACTTATTACACTTATTATTATCAATCTAACTCATATTATAAGCCATATTATGCTTATATGATCGATAGGACGACAATTACTATTCTCATTACTCTTATTATTATCAATCTAACTCATATTATTAGCCATATTATGCTTACATGATCGACAGTACAACAATTACTATACTCATTACTCTTATTATTATCAACCTAACTCATATTATTAGCCATATTATGCTTATATGATCGATACGACGACAATTACTATACTCATTACTCTTATTATTATCAATCTAACTCATATTATTAGCCA
The DNA here is from genome assembly GCF_050947335.1 of Megachile rotundata. Classification (NCBI taxonomy): domain Eukaryota; kingdom Metazoa; phylum Arthropoda; class Insecta; order Hymenoptera; family Megachilidae; genus Megachile; species Megachile rotundata. Next base: position 69,247 of record NW_027473794.1, read on the forward strand.
TATTATGCTTATATGATCGATATAACGACAATTAATATACTTATTACACTCACTGTTATCAATCCAACTCATATTATTAACAATATTATGCAGATATGATCGATATAACGACAATTAATATACTTATTATCTTATTATTATCAATCTAACTCATATTATTAGCCATATTATGCTTATATGATCGATAGAACGACAATCACTACACTTATTACACTTATTATTATCAATCTAACTCATATTATTAGCCATATTATGCTTATATGATCGATAGAACGACAATTACTATACTTATTACACTCACTGTTATCAATCCAACTCATATTATTAACAATATTATGCAGATATGATCGATATAACGACAATTAATATACTTATTATCTTATTATTATCAATCTAACTCATATTATTAGCCATATTATGCTTATATGATCGATAGGACGACAATTACTATACTCATTACTCTTATTATTATCAATCTAACTCATATTATTAGCCATATTATGCTTATATGATCGATATAACTACAATTACTATTCTCATTGCTCTTATTATTATCAATCGAACTCATATTATTAGCCATATTATGCTTATATGATCGATAGGACGACAATTACTATACTCATTACTCTTATTATTATCAATCTAACTCATATTATTAGCCATATTATGCTTATATGATCGATACGACGACAATTACTATACTCATTACTCTTATTATTATCAATCTAACTCATATTATTAGCCATATTATGCTTATATGATCGATATAACGACAATTACTATACTTATTACACTCACTGTTATCAATCAAACTCATATTAATAGCCATATTATGGTTATATGACCGATAGAACGACAATTACTATACTTATTACTCTTATTATTATCATTCTAACTCATATTATTAGCCATATTATGCTTATATGATCGATAGGACGACAATTACTATACTCATTACTCTTATTATTATCAATCTAACTCATATTATTAGCCATATTATGCTTATATGATCGATATAACGACAATTACTATACTAATTACACTCACTGTTATCAATCAAACTCATATTATTAGCCATATTATGGTTATATGACCGATAGAACGACAATTACAATACTTATTAATCTTATTATTATCAATCTAACTCATATTATTAGCCATATTATGCTTATATGATCGATAGAATGACAATTACTATACTTATTACACTTATTATTATCAATCTAACTCATATTATAAGCCATATTATGCTTATATGATCGATAGGACGACAATTACTATTCTCATTACTCTTATTATTATCAATCTAACTCATATTATTAGCCATATTATGCTTACATGATCGACAGTACAACAATTACTATACTCATTACTCTTATTATTATCAACCTAACTCATATTATTAGCCATATTATGCTTATATGATCGATACGACGACAATTACTATACTCATTACTCTTATTATTATCAATCTAACTCATATTATTAGCCATATTATGCTTATATGATCGATATAACGACAATTAATATACTTATTACACTCACTGTTATCAATCCAACTCATATTATTAACAATATTATGCAGATATGATCGATATAACGACAATTAATATACTTCTTATCTTATTATTATCAATCTAACTCATATTATTAGCCATATTATGCTTATATGATCGATAGGACGACAATTACTATACTCATTACTCTTATTATTATCAATCTAACTCATATTATTAGCCATATTATGCTTATATGATCGATATAACTACAATTACTATTCTCATTGCTCTTATTATTATCAATCGAACTCATATTATTAGCCATATTATGCTTATATGATCGATAGGACGACAATTACTATACTCATTACTCTTATTATTATCAATCTAACTCATATTATTAGCCATATTATGCTTATATGATCGATACGACGACAATTACTATACTCATTACTCTTATTATTATCAATCTAACTCATATTATTAGCCATATTATGCTTATATGATCGATATAACGACAATTAATATACTTATTACTCTTATTATTATCAATCTAACTCATATTATTAGCCATATTATGCTTATATGATCGATAGAACGACAATCACTACACTTATTACACTTATTATTATCAATCTAACTCATATTATAAGCCATATTATGCTTATATGATCGATAGGACGACAATTACTATTCTCATTACTCTTATTATTATCAATCTAACTCATATTATTAGCCATATTATGCTTACATGATCGATAGTACGACAATCACTACACTTATTACACTTATTATTATCAATCTAACTCATATTATTAGCCATATTATGCTTATATGATCGATAGAACGACAATTACTATACTTATTACACTCACTGTTATCAATCCAACTCATATTATTAACAATATTATGCAGATATGATCGATAGGACGACAATTACTATACTCATTACTCTTATTATTATCAATCTAACTCATATTATTAGCCATATTATGCTCATATGATCGATAGAACGACAATTACTATACTTATTACACTCACTGTTATCAATCCAACTCATATTATTAACAATATTATGCTTATATGATCGATAGAACGACAATTACTATACCTATTACTCTCATTATTATCAATCTAACTCATATTATTAGCCATATTATGGTTATATGACCGATAGAACGACAATTACTATGCTTATTAAACTTATTATTATCAATCTAACTCATATTATTAGCCATATTATGCTCATATGATCGATAGAACGACAATTACTATACTTATTACACTCACTGTTATCAATCCAACTCATATTATTAACAATATTATGCACATATGATCGATATAACGACAAATAATATACTTATTATCTTATTATTATCAATCTAACTCATATTATTAGCCATATTATGCTTATATGATCGATAGGACGACAATTACTATACTCATTACTCTTATTATTATCAATCTAACTCATATTATTAGCCATATTATGCTTATATGATCGATAGAACGACAATCACTACACTTATTACACTTATTATTATCATTCTAACTCATATTATTAGCCATATTATGCTTATATGATCGATAGAACGACAATTACTATACTTATTACACTCACTGTTATCAATCCAACTCATATTATTAACAATATTATGCAGATATGATCGATATAACGACAATTAATATACTTATTATCTTATTATTATCAATCTAACTCATATTATTAGCCATATTATGCTTATATGATCGATAGGACGACAATTACTATACTCATTACTCTTATTATTATCAATCTAACTCATATTATTAGCCATATTATGCTTATATGATCGATATAACTACAATTACTATTCTCATTGCTCTTATTATTATCAATCGAACTCATATTATTAGCCATATTATGCTTATATGATCGATAGGACGACAATTACTATACTCATTACTCTTATTATTATCAATCTAACTCATATTATTAGCCATATTATGCTTATATGATCGATACGACGACAATTACTATACTCATTACTCTTATTATTATCAATCTAACTCATATTATTAGCCATATTATGCTTATATGATCGATATAACGACAATTACTATACTTATTACACTCACTGTTATCAATCAAACTCATATTAATAGCCATATTATGGTTATATGACCGATAGAACGACAATTACTATACCTATTACTCTTATTATTATCATTCTAACTCATATTATGAGCCATATTATGCTTATATGATCGATAGGACGACAATTACTATACTCATTACTCTTATTATTATCAATCTAACTCATATTATTAGCCATATTATGCTTATATGATCGATATAACGACAATTACTATACTAATTACACTCACTGTTATCAATCAAACTCATATTATTAGCCATATTATGGTTATATGACCGATAGAACGACAATTACAATACTTATTAATCTTATTATTATCAATCTAACTCATATTATTAGCCATATTATGCTTATATGATCGATAGAATGACAATTACTATACTTATTACACTTATTATTATCAATCTAACTCATATTATAAGCCATATTATGCTTATATGATCGATAGGACGACAATTACTATACTCATTACTCTTATTATTATCAATCTAACTCATATTATTAGCCATATTATGCTTTTATGATCGATAGGACGACAATTACTATACTCATTACTCTTATTATTATCAATCTAACTCATATTATTAGCCATATTATGCTTATATGATCGATATAACGACAATTACTATACTTATTACACTCACTGTTATCAATCAAACTCATATTATTAGCCATATTATGGTTATATGACCGATAGAACGACAATTACTATACTTATTACTCTTATTATTATCATTCTAACTCATATTATTAGCCATATTATGCTTATATGATCGATAGGACGACAATTACTATACTCATTACTCTTATTATTATCAATCTAACTCATATTATTAGCCATATTATGCTTATATGATCGATATAACGACAATTAGTATACTAATTACACTCACTGTTATCAATCTAACTCATATTATTAGCCATATTATGCTTATATGATCGATAGAATGACAATTACTATACTTATTACACTTATTATTATCAATCTAACTCATATTATAAGCCATATTATGCTTATATGATCGATAGGACGACAATTACTATTCTTATTACTCTTATTATTATCAATCTAACTCATATTATTAGCCATATTATGCTTACATGATCGACAGTACAACAATTACTATACTCATTACTCTTATTATTATCAACCTAACTCATATTATTAGCCATATTATGCTTATATGATCGATACGACGACAATTACTATACTCATTACTCTTATTATTATCAATCTAACTCATATTATTAGCCATATTATGCTTATATGATCGATATAACGACAATTAATATACTTATTACACTCACTGTTATCAATCCAACTCATATTATTAACAATATTATGCAGATATGATCGATATAACGACAATTAATATACTTATTATCTTATTATTATCAATCTAACTCATATTATTAGCCATATTATGCTTATATGATCGATAGGACGACAATTACTATACTCATTACTCTTATTATTATCAATCTAACTCATATTATTAGCCATATTATGCTTATATGATCGATATAACTACAATTACTATTCTCATTGCTCTTATTATTATCAATCGAACTCATATTATTAGCCATATTATGCTTATATGATCGATAGGACGACAATTACTATACTCATTACTCTTATTATTATCAATCTAACTCATATTATTAGCCATATTATGCTTATATGATCGATACGACGACAATTACTATACTCATTACTCTTATTATTATCAATCTAACTCATATTATTAGCCATATTATGCTTATATGATCGATATAACGACAATTAATATACTTATTACTCTTATTATTATCAATCTAACTCATATTATTAGCCATATTATGCTTATATGATCGATAGAACGACAATCACTACACTTATTACACTTATTATTATCAATCTAACTCATATTATTAGCCATATTATGCTTATATGATCGATAGGACGACAATTACTATACTCATTACTCTTATTATTATCAATCTGACTCATATTATTAGCCATATTATGCTTTTATGATCGATAGGACGACAATTACTATACTCATTACTCTTATTATTATCAATCTAACTCATATTATTAGCCATATTATGCTTATATGATCGATATAACGACAATTACTATACTTATTACACTCACCGTTATCAATCAAACTCATATTATTAGCCATATTATGGTTATATGACCGATAGAACGACAATTACTATACTTATTACTCTTATTATTATCATTCTAACTCATATTATTAGCCATATTATGCTTATATGATCGATAGGACGACAATTACTATACTCATTACTCTTATTATTATCAATCTAACTCATATTATTAGCCATATTATGCTTATATGATCGATATAACGACAATTACTATACTAATTACACTCACTGTTATCAATCTAACTCATATTATTAGCCATATTATGCTTATATGATCGATAGAATGACAATTACTATACTTATTACACTTATTATTATCAATCTAACTCATATTATAAGCCATATTATGCTTATATGATCGATAGGACGACAATTACTATTCTCATTACTCTTATTATTATCAATCTAACTCATATTATTAGCCATATTATGCTTACATGATCGACAGTACAACAATTACTATACTCATTACTCTTATTATTATCAACCTAACTCATATTATTAGCCATATTATGCTTATATGATCGATACGACGACAATTACTATACTCATTACTCTTATTATTATCAATCTAACTCATATTATTAGCCATATTATGCTTATATGATCGATATAACGACAATTAATATACTTATTACACTCACTGTTATCAATCCAACTCATATTATTAACAATATTATGCAGATATGATCGATATAACGACAATTAATATACTTATTATCTTATTATTATCAATCTAACTCATATTATTAGCCATATTATGCTTATATGATCTATAGAACGACAATCACTACACTTATTACACTTATTATTATCAATCTAACTCATATTATTAGCCATATTATGCTTATATGATCGATAGAACGACAATTACTATACTTCTTACACTCACTGTTATCAATCCAACTCATATTATTAACAATATTATGCAGATATGATCGATATAACGACAATTAATATACTTATTATCTTATTATTATCAATCTAACTCATATTATTAGCCATATTATGCTTATATGATCGATAGGACGACAATTACTATACTCATTACTCTTATTATTATCAATCTAACTCATATTATTAGCCATATTATGCTTATATGATCGATATAACTACAATTACTATTCTCATTGCTCTTATTATTATCAATCGAACTCATATTATTAGCCATATTATGCTTATATGATCGATAGGACGACAATTACTATACTCATTACTCTTATTATTATCAATCTAACTCATATTATTAGCCATATTATGCTTATATGATCGATACGACGACAATTACTATACTCATTACTCTTATTATTATCAATCTAACTCATATTATTAGCCATATTATGCTTATATGATCGATATAACGACAATTACTATACTTATTACACTCACTGTTATCAATCAAACTCATATTAATAGCCATATTATGGTTATATGACCGATAGAACGACAATTACTATACTTATTACTCTTATTATTATCATTCTAACTCATATTATTAGCCATATTATGCTTATATGATCGATAGGACGACAATTACTATACTCATTACTCTTATTATTATCAATCTAACTCATATTATTAGCCATATTATGCTTATATGATCGATATAACGACAATTACTATACTAATTACACTCACTGTTATCAATCAAACTCATATTATTAGCCATATTATGGTTATATGACCGATAGAACGACAATTACAATACTTATTAATCTTATTATTATCAATCTAACTCATATTATTAGCCATATTATGCTTATATGATCGATAGAATGACAATTACTATACTTATTACACTTATTATTATCAATCTAACTCATATTATAAGCCATATTATGCTTATATGATCGATAGGACGACAATTACTATTCTCATTACTCTTATTATTATCAATCTAACTCATATTATTAGCCATATTATGCTTACATGATCGACAGTACAACAATTACTATACTCATTACTCTTATTATTATCAACCTAACTCATATTATTAGCCATATTATGCTTATATGATCGATACGACGACAATTACTATACTCATTACTCTTATTATTATCAATCTAACTCATATTATTAGCCATATTATGCTTATATGATCGATATAACGACAATTAATATACTTATTACACTCACTGTTATCAATCCAACTCATATTATTAACAATATTATGCAGATATGATCGATATAACGACAATTAATATACTTATTATCTTATTATTATCAATCTAACTCATATTATTAGCCATATTATGCTTATATGATCGATAGGACGACAATTACTATACTCATTACTCTTATTATTATCAATCTAACTCATATTATTAGCCATATTATGCTTATATGATCGATATAACTACAATTACTATTCTCATTGCTCTTATTATTATCAATCGAACTCATATTATTAGCCATATTATGCTTATATGATCGATAGGACGACAATTACTATACTCATTACTCTTATTATTATCAATCTAACTCATATTATTAGCCATATTATGCTTATATGATCGATACGACGACAATTACTATACTCATTACTCTTATTATTATCAATCTAACTCATATTATTAGCCATATTATGCTTATATGATCGATATAACGACAATTAATATACTTATTACTCTTATTATTATCAATCTAACTCATATTATTAGCCATATTATGCTTATATGATCGATAGAACGACAATCACTACACTTATTACACTTATTATTATCAATCTAACTCATATTATAAGCCATATTATGCTTATATGATCGATAGGACGACAATTACTATTCTCATTACTCTTATTATTATCAATCTAACTCATATTATTAGCCATATTATGCTTACATGATCGATAGTACGACAATCACTACACTTATTACACTTATTATTATCAATCTAACTCATATTATTAGCCATATTATGCTTATATGATCGATGGAACGACAATTACTATACTTATTACACTCACTGTTATCAATCCAACTCATATTATTAACAATATTATGCAGATATGATCGATAGGACGACAATTACTATACTCATTACTCTTATTATTATCAATCTAACTCATATTATTAGCCATATTATGCTCATATGATCGATAGAACGACAATTACTATACTTATTACACTCACTGTTATCAATCCAACTCATATTATTAACAATATTATGCTTATATGATCGATAGAACGACAATTACTATACCTATTACTCTCATTATTATCAATCTAACTCATATTATTAGCCATATTATGGTTATATGACCGATAGAACGACAATTACTATGCTTATTAAACTTATTATTATCAATCTAACTCATATTATTAGCCATATTATGCTCATATGATCGATAGAACGACAATTACTATACTTATTACACTCACTGTTATCAATCCAACTCATATTATTAACAATATTATGCACATATGATCGATATAACGACAAATAATATACTTATTATCTTATTATTATCAATCTAACTCATATTATTAGCCATATTATGCTTATATGATCGATAGGACGACAATTACTATACTCATTACTCTTATTATTATCAATCTAACTCATATTATTAGCCATATTATGCTTATATGATCGATAGAACGACAATCACTACACTTATTACACTTATTATTATCATTCTAACTCATATTATTAGCCATATTATGCTTATATGATCGATAGAACGACAATTACTATACTTATTACACTCACTGTTATCAATCCAACTCATATTATTAACAATATTATGCAGATATGATCGATATAACGACAATTAATATACTTATTATCTTATTATTATCAATCTAACTCATATTATTAGCCATATTATGCTTATATGATCGATAGGACGACAATTACTATACTCATTACTCTTATTATTATCAATCTAACTCATATTATTAGCCATATTATGCTTATATGATCGATATAACTACAATTACTATTCTCATTGCTCTTATTATTATCAATCGAACTCATATTATTAGCCATATTATGCTTATATGATCGATAGGACGACAATTACTATACTCATTACTCTTATTATTATCAATCTAACTCATATTATTAGCCATATTATGCTTATATGATCGATACGACGACAATTACTATACTCATTACTCTTATTATTATCAATCTAACTCATATTATTAGCCATATTATGCTTATATGATCGATATAACGACAACTACTATACTTATTACACTCACTGTTATCAATCAAACTCATATTAATAGCCATATTATGGTTATATGACCGATAGAACGACAATTACTATACCTATTACTCTTATTATTATCATTCTAACTCATATTATGAGCCATATTATGCTTATATGATCGATAGGACGACAATTACTATACTCATTACTCTTATTATTATCAATCTAACTCATATTATTAGCCATATTATGCTTATATGATCGATATAACGACAATTACTATACTAATTACACTCACTGTTATCAATCAAACTCATATTATTAGCCATATTATGGTTATATGACCGATAGAACGACAATTACAATACTTATTAATCTTATTATTATCAATCTAACTCATATTATTAGCCATATTATGCTTATATGATCGATAGAATGACAATTACTATACTTATTACACTTATTATTATCAATCTAACTCATATTATAAGCCATATTATGCTTATATGATCGATAGGACGACAATTACTATACTCATTACTCTTATTATTATCAATCTAACTCATATTATTAGCCATATTATGCTTTTATGATCGATAGGACGACAATTACTATACTCATTACTCTTATTATTATCAATCTAACTCATATTATTAGCCATATTATGCTTATATGATCGATATAACGACAATTACTATACTTATTACACTCACTGTTATCAATCAAACTCATATTATTAGCCATATTATGGTTATATGACCGATAGAACGACAATTACTATACTTATTACTCTTATTATTATCATTCTAACTCATATTATTAGCCATATTATGCTTATATGATCGATAGGACGACAATTACTATACTCATTACTCTTATTATTATCAATCTAACTCATATTATTAGCCATATTATGCTTATATGATCGATATAACGACAATTAGTATACTAATTACACTCACTGTTATCAATCTAACTCATATTATTAGCCATATTATGCTTATATGATCGATAGAATGACAATTACTATACTTATTACACTTATTATTATCAATCTAACTCATATTATAAGCCATATTATGCTTATATGATCGATAGGACGACAATTACTATTCTTATTACTCTTATTATTATCAATCTAACTCATATTATTAGCCATATTATGCTTACATGATCGACAGTACAACAATTACTATACTCATTACTCTTATTATTATCAACCTAACTCATATTATTAGCCATATTATGCTTATATGATCGATACGACGACAATTACTATACTCATTACTCTTATTATTATCAATCTAACTCATATTATTAGCCATATTATGCTTATATGATCGATATAACGACAATTAATATACTTATTACACTCACTGTTATCAATCCAACTCATATTATTAACAATATTATGCAGATATGATCGATATAACGACAATTAATATACTTATTATCTTATTATTATCAATCTAACTCATATTATTAGCCATATTATGCTTATATGATCGATAGGACGACAATTACTATACTCATTACTCTTATTATTATCAATCTAACTCATATTATTAGCCATATTATGCTTATATGATCGATATAACTACAATTACTATTCTCATTGCTCTTATTATTATCAATCGAACTCATATTATTAGCCATATTATGCTTATATGATCGATAGGACGACAATTACTATACTCATTACTCTTATTATTATCAATCTAACTCATATTATTAGCCATATTATGCTTATATGATCGATACGACGACAATTACTATACTCATTACTCTTATTATTATCAATCTAACTCATATTATTAGCCATATTATGCTTATATGATCGATATAACGACAATTAATATACTTATTACTCTTATTATTATCAATCTAACTCATATTATTAGCCATATTATGCTTATATGATCGATAGAACGACAATCACTACACTTATTACACTTATTATTATCAATCTAACTCATATTATTAGCCATATTATGCTTATATGATCGATAGGACGACAATTACTATACTCATTACTCTTATTATTATCAATCTAACTCATATTATTAGCCATATTATGCTTTTATGATCGATAGGACGACAATTACTATACTCATTACTCTTATTATTATCAATCTAACTCATATTATTAGCCATATTATGCTTATATGATCGATATAACGACAATTACTATACTTATTACACTCACCGTTATCAATCAAACTCATATTATTAGCCATATTATGGTTATATGACCGATAGAACGACAATTACTATACTTATTACTCTTATTATTATCATTCTAACTCATATTATTAGCCATATTATGCTTATATGATCGATAGGACGACAATTACTATACTCATTACTCTTATTATTATCAATCTAACTCATATTATTAGCCATATTATGCTTATATGATCGATATAACGACAATTACTATACTAATTACACTCACTGTTATCAATCTAACTCATATTATTAGCCATATTATGCTTATATGATCGATAGAATGACAATTACTATACTTATTACACTTATTATTATCAATCTAACTCATATTATAAGCCATATTATGCTTATATGATCGATAGGACGACAATTACTATTCTCATTACTCTTATTATTATCAATCTAACTCATATTATTAGCCATATTATGCTTACATGATCGACAGTACAACAATTACTATACTCATTACTCTTATTATTATCAACCTAACTCATATTATTAGCCATATTATGCTTATATGATCGATACGACGACAATTACTATACTCATTACTCTTATTATTATCAATCTAACTCATATTATTAGCCATATTATGCTTATATGATCGATATAACGACAATTAATATACTTATTACACTCACTGTTATCAATCCAACTCATATTATTAACAATATTATGCAGATATGATCGATATAACGACAATTAATATACTTATTATCTTATTATTATCAATCTAACTCATATTATTAGCCATATTATGCTTATATGATCGATAGAACGACAATCACTACACTTATTACACTTATTATTATCAATCTAACTCATATTATTAGCCATATTATGCTTATATGATCGATAGAACGACAATTACTATACTTATTACACTCACTGTTATCAATCCAACTCATATTATTAACAATATTATGCAGATATGATCGATATAACGACAATTAATATACTTATTATCTTATTATTATCAATCTAACTCATATTATTAGCCATATTATGCTTATATGATCGATAGGACGACAATTACTATACTCATTACTCTTATTATTATCAATCTAACTCATATTATTAGCCATATTATGCTTATATGATCGATATAACTACAATTACTATTCTCATTGCTCTTATTATTATCAATCGAACTCATATTATTAGCCATATTATGCTTATATGATCGATAGGACGACAATTACTATACTCATTACTCTTATTATTATCAATCTAACTCATATTATTAGCCATATTATGCTTATATGATCGATACGACGACAATTACTATACTCATTACTCTTATTATTATCAATCTAACTCATATTATTAGCCATATTATGCTTATATGATCGATATAACGACAATTACTATACTAATTACACTCACTGTTATCAATCAAACTCATATTATTAGCCATATTATGGTTATATGACCGATAGAACGACAATTACAATACTTATTAATCTTATTATTATCAATCTAACTCATATTATTAGCCATATTATGCTTATATGATCGATAGAATGACAATTACTATACTTATTACACTTATTATTATCAATCTAACTCATATTATAAGCCATATTATGCTTATATGATCGATAGGACGACAATTACTATTCTCATTACTCTTATTATTATCAATCTAACTCATATTATTAGCCATATTATGCTTACATGATCGACAGTACAACAATAACTATACTCATTACTCTTATTATTATCAACCTAACTCATATTATTAGCCATATTATGCTTATATGATCGATACGACGACAATTACTATACTCATTACTCTTATTATTATCAATCTAACTCATATTATTAGCCATATTATGCTTATATGATCGATATAACGACAATTAATATACTTATTACACTCACTGTTATCAATCCAACTCATATTATTAACAATATTATGCAGATATGATCGATATAACGACAATTAATATACTTATTATCTTATTATTATCAATCTAACTCATATTATTAGCCATATTATGCTTATATGATCGATAGGACGACAATTACTATACTCATTACTCTTATTATTATCAATCTAACTCATATTATTAGCCATATTATGCTTATATGATCGATATAACTACAATTACTATTCTCATTGCTCTTATTATTATCAATCGAACTCATATTATTAGCCATATTATGCTTATATGATCGATAGGACGACAATTACTATACTCATTACTCTTATTATTATCAATCTAACTCATATTATTAGCCATATTATGCTTATATGATCGATACGACGACAATTACTATACTCATTACTCTTATTATTATCAATCTAACTCATATTATTAGCCATATTATGCTTATATGATCGATATAACGACAATTAATATACTTATTACTCTTATTATTATCAATCTAACTCATATTATTAGCCATATTATGCTTATATGATCGATAGAACGACAATCACTACACTTATTACACTTATTATTATCAATCTAACTCATATTATTAGCCATATTATGCTTATATGATCGATAGGACGACAATTACTATACTCATTACTCTTATTATTATCAATCTAACTCATATTATTAGCCATATTATGCTTTTATGATCGATAGGACGACAATTACTATACTCATTACTCTTATTATTATCAATCTAACTCATATTATTAGCCATATTATGCTTATATGATCGATATAACGACAATTACTATACTTATTACACTCACTGTTATCAATCAAACTCATATTATTAGCCATATTATGGTTATATGACCGATAGAACGACAATTACTATACTTATTACTCTTATTATTATCATTCTAACTCATATTATTAGCCATATTATGCTTATATGATCGATAGGACGACAATTACTATACTCATTACTCTTATTATTATCAATCTAACTCATATTATTAGCCATATTATGCTTATATGATCGATATAACGACAATTACTATACTAATTACACTCACTGTTATCAATCTAACTCATATTATTAGCCATATTATGCTTATATGATCGATAGAATGACAATTACTATACTTATTACACTTATTATTATCAATCTAACTCATATTATAAGCCATATTATGCTTATATGATCGATAGGACGACAATTACTATTCTCATTACTCTTATTATTATCAATCTAACTCATATTATTAGCCATATTATGCTTATATGATCGATATAACTACAATTACTATTCTCATTGCTCCTATTATTATCAATCGAACTCATATTATTAGCCATATTATGCTTATATGATCGATAGGACGACAATTACTATACTCATTACTCTTATTATTATCAATCTAACTCATATTATTAGCCATATTATGCTTACATGATCGACAGTACAACAATTACTATACTCATTACTCTTATTATTATCAACCTAACTCATATTATTAGCCATATTATGCTTATATGATCGATACGACGACAATTACTATACTCATTACTCTTATTATTATCAATCTAACTCATATTATTAGCCATATTATGCTTATATGATCGATATAACGACAATTAATATACTTATTACACTCACTGTTATCAATCCAACTCATATTATTAACAATATTATGCAGATATGATCGATATAACGACAATTAATATACTTATTATCTTATTATTATCAATCTAACTCATATTATTAGCCATATTATGCTTATATGATCGATAGGACGACAATTACTATACTCATTACTCTTATTATTATCAATCTAACTCATATTATTAGCCATATTATGCTTATATGATCGATATAACTACAATTACTATTCTCATTGCTCTTATTATTATCAATCGAACTCATATTATTAGCCATATTATGCTTATATGATCGATAGGACGATAATTACTATACTCATTACTCTTATTATTATCAATCTAACTCATATTATTAGCCATATTATGCTTACATGATCGACAGTACAACAATTACTATACTCATTACTCTTATTATTATCAACCTAACTCATATTATTAGCCATATTATGCTTATATGATCGATACGACGACAATTACTATACTCATTACTCTTATTATTATCAATCTAACTCATATTATTAGCCATATTATGCTTATATGATCGATAGAACGACAATCACTACACTTATTACACTTATTATTATCAATCTGACTCATATTATTAGCCATATTATGCTTATATGATCGATAGGACGACAATTACTATACTCATTACTCTTATTATTATCAATCTAACTCATATTATTAGCCATATTATGCTCATATGATCGATAGAACGACAATTACTATACTTATTACACTCACTGTTATCAATCCAACTCATATTATTAACAATATTATGCACATATGATCGATATAACGACAATTAATATACTTATTATCTTATTATTATCAATCTAACTCATATTATTAGCCATATTATGCTTATATGATCGATAGAACGACGATTACTATACTTATTAATCTTATTATTCTCAATCTAACTCATATTGTAAGCGATATTATGCTAATATGATCGATAGGACGACAATTACTTTACTTATTAATCTTATTATTATCAATCTAACTCATATTATTAGCCATATTATGCTGATATGATCGATAGAATGACAATTACTATACTTATTACACTTATTATTATCAATCTAACTCATATTATTAGCCATATTATGCTTATATGATCGATAGGACGACAATTACTATACTCATTACTCTTATTATTATCAATCTAACTCATATTATTAGCCATATTATGCTTATATGATCGATATAACGACAATCACTATACTTATTACACTCACTGTTATCAATCAAACTCATATTATTAGCCATATTATGGTTATATGACCGATAGAACGACAATTACTATACTCATTACTCTTATTATTATCAATCTAACTCATATTATAAGCCATATTATGCTTATATGATCGATATAACGACAATTACTATACTTATTACTCTCATTATTATCAATCTAACTCATATTATTAGCCATATTATGCTTATATGATCGATAGGACGACAATTACTATACTCATTACTCTTATTATTATCATTCTAACTCATATTATTAGCCATATTATGCTTATATGATCGATAGAATGACAATTACGATACTTATTAGTCTTATTATTATCAATCTGACTCATATTATTAGCCATATTATGCTCATATGATCGATAGAACGACAATTACTTTACTTATTACACTCACTGTTATCAATCCAACTCATATTATTAACAATATTATGCAGATATGATCGATATAACGACAATTACTATACTTATTACACTCACTGTTATCAATCAAACTCATATTATTAGCCATATTATGGTTATATGACCGATAGAACGACAATTACAATACTTATTAATCTTATTATTATCAATCTAACTCATATTATTAGCCATATTATGCTTATATGATCGATAGGACGACAATTACTATTCTCATTACTCTTACTATTATCAATCTAACTCATATTATTAGCCATATTATGCTTACATGATCGATAGTACAACAATTACTATACTCATTACTCTTATTATTATCAACCTAACTCATATTATTAGCCATATTATGCTTATATGATCGATAGAATGACAATTACTATACTTATTAGTCTTATTATTATCAATCTGACTCATATTATTAGCCATATTATGCTCATATGATCGATAGAACGACAATTACTATACTTATTACACTCACTGTTATCAATCCAACTCATATTATTAACAATATTATGCAGATATGATCGATAGAATGACAATTACTATACTTATTATCTTATTATTACCAATCTAACTCATATTATTAGCCATATTATGCTTACATGATCGATAGTACGACAATTACTATACTCATTACTCTTATTATTATCAACCTAACTCATATTATTAGCCATATTATGCTTATATGATCGATACGACGACAATTACTATACTCATTACTCTTATTATTATCAATCTAACTCATATTATTAGCCATATTATGCTTATATGATCGATAGAACGACAATTACTATACTTATTACTCTTATTATTATCAATCTAACTCATATTATTAGCCATATTATGCTTATATGATCGATAGGACGACAATTACTATACTCATTACTCTTATTATTATCAATCGAACTCATATTATTAGCCATATTATGCTTATATGATCGATAGGACGACAATTACTATACTCATTACTCTTATTATTATCAATCTAACTCATATTATTAGCCATATTATGCTTATATGATCGATACGACAACAATTACTATACTCATTACTCTTATTATTATCAATCTAACTCATATTATTAGCCATATTATGCTTATATGATCGATATAACGACAATTAATATACTTATTACTCTTATTATTATCAATCTAACTCATATTATTAGCCATATTATGCTTATATGATCGATAGAACGACAATCACTACACTTATTACACTTATTATTATCAATCTAACTCATATTATTAGCCATATTATGCTTACATGATCGACAGTACAACAATTACTATACTCATTACTCTTATTATTATCAACCTAACTCATATTATTAGCCATATTATGCTTATATGATCGATACGACGACAATTACTATACTCATTACTCTTATTATTATCAATCTAACTCATATTATTAGCCATATTATGCTTATATGATCGATATAACGACAATTAATATACTTATTACACTCACTGTTATCAATCCAACTCATATTATTAACAATATTATGCAGATATGATCGATATAACGACAATTAATATACTTATTATCTTATTATTATCAATCTAACTCATATTATTAGCCATATTATGCTTATATGATCGATAGGACGACAATTACTATACTCATTACTCTTATTATTATCAATCTAACTCATATTATTAGCCATATTATGCTTATATGATCGATATAACTACAATTACTATTCTCATTGCTCTTATTATTATCAATCGAACTCATATTATTAGCCATATTATGCTTATATGATCGATAGGACGACAATTACTATACTCATTACTCTTATTATTATCAATCTAACTCATATTATTAGCCATATTATGCTTATATGATCGATACGACGACAATTACTATACTCATTACTCTTATTATTATCAATCTAACTCATATTATTAGCCATATTATGCTTATATGATCGATATAACGACAATTAATATACTTATTACTCTTATTATTATCAATCTAACTCATATTATTAGCCATATTATGCTTATATGATCGATAGAACGACAATCACTACACTTATTACACTTATTATTATCAATCTAACTCATATTATTAGCCATATTATGCTTATATGATCGATAGGACGACAATTACTATACTCATTACTCTTATTATTATCAATCTAACTCATATTATTAGCCATATTATGCTTTTATGATCGATAGGACGACAATTGCTATACTCATTACTCTTATTATTATCAATCTAACTCATATTATTAGCCATATTATGCTTATATGATCGATATAACGACAATTACTATACTTATTACACTCACTGTTATCAATCAAACTCATATTATTAGCCATATTATGGTTATATGACCGATAGAACGACAATTACTATACTTATTACTCTTATTATTATCATTCTAACTCATATTATTAGCCATATTATGCTTATATGATCGATAGGACGACAATTACTATACTCATTACTCTTATTATTATCAATCTAACTCATATTATTAGCCATATTATGCTTATATGATCGATATAACGACAATTACTATACTTATTACACTCACTGTTATCAATCAAACTCATATTATTAGCCATATTATGGTTATATGACCGATAGAACGACAATTACTATACTTATTACTCTTATTATTATCATTCTAACTCATATTATTAGCCATATTATGCTTATATGATCGATAGGACGACAATTACTATACTCATTACTCTTATTATTATCAATCTAACTCATATTATTAGCCATATTATGCTTATATGATCGATATAACGACAATTACTATACTAATTACACTCACTGTTATCAATCTAACTCATATTATTAGCCATATTATGCTTATATGATCGATAGAATGACAATTACTATACTTATTACACTTATTATTATCAATCTAACTCATATTATAAGCCATATTATGCTTATATGATCGATAGGACGACAATTACTATTCTCATTACTCTTATTATTATCAATCTAACTCATATTATTAGCCATATTATGCTTACATGATCGACAGTACAACAATTACTATACTCATTACTCTTATTATTATCAACCTAACTCATATTATTAGCCATATTATGCTTATATGATCGATACGACGACAATTACTATACTCATTACTCTTATTATTATCAATCTAACTCATATTATTAGCCATATTATGCTTATATGATCGATATAACGACAATTAATATACTTATTACACTCACTGTTATCAATCCAACTCATATTATTAACAATATTATGCAGATATGATCGATATAACGACAATTAATATACTTATTATCTTATTATTATCAATCTAACTCATATTATTAGCCATATTATGCTTATATGATCGATAGGACGACAATTACTATACTCATTACTCTTATTATTATCAATCTAACTCATATTATTAGCCATATTATGCTTATATGATCGATATAACTACAATTACTATTCTCATTGCTCTTATTATTATCAATCGAACTCATATTATTAGCCATATTATGCTTATATGATCGATAGGACGACAATTACTATACTCATTACTCTTATTATTATCAATCTAACTCATATTATTTGCCATATTATGCTTACATGATCGACAGTACAACAATTACTATACTCATTACTCTTATTATTATCAACCTAACTCATATTATTAGCCATATTATGCTTATATGATCGATACGACGACAATTACTATACTCATTACTCTTATTATTATCAATCTAACTCATATTATTAGCCATATTATGCTTATATGATCGATATAACGACAATTAATATACTTATTACACTCACTGTTATCAATCCAACTCATATTATTAACAATATTATGCTTATATGATCGATATAACGACAATTAATATACTTATTACACTCACTGTTATCAATCCAACTCATATTATTAACAATATTATGCAGATATGATCGATATAACGACAATTAATATACTTATTATCTTATTATTATCAATCTAACTCATATTATTAGCCATATTATGCTTATATGATCGATAGGACGACAATTACTATACTCATTACTCTTATTATTATCAATCTAACTCATATTATTAGCCATATTATGCTTATATGATCGATATAACTACAATTACTATTCTCATTGCTCTTATTATTATCAATCGAACTCATATTATTAGCCATATTATGCTTATATGATCGATAGGACGACAATTACTATACTCATTACTCTTATTATTATCAATCTAACTCATATTATTTGCCATATTATGCTTACATGATCGACAGTACAACAATTACTATACTCATTACTCTTATTATTATCAACCTAACTCATATTATTAGCCATATTATGCTTATATGATCGATACGACGACAATTACTATACTCATTACTCTTATTATTATCAATCTAACTCATATTATTAGCCATATTATGCTTATATGATCGATATAACGACAATTAATATACTTATTACACTCACTGTTATCAATCCAACTCATATTATTAACAATATTATGCAGATATGGTCGATATAACGACAATTAATATACTTATTATTTTATTATTATCAATCTAACTCATATTATTAGCCATATTATGCTTATATGATCGATAGGACGCCAATTACTATACTCATTACTCTTATTATTATCAATCTAACTCATATTATTAGCCATATTATGCTTATATGATCGATAGTACGACAATTACTATACTCATTACTCTTATTATTATTAACCTAACTCATATTATTAGCCATATTATGCTTATATGATCGATACGACGACAATTAATATACTTATTACTCTTATTATTATCAATCTAACTCATATTATTAGCCATATTATGCTTATATGATCGATAGAACGACAATCACTACACTTATTACACTTATTATTATCAATCTGACTCATATTATTAGCTATATA